>NW_021941678.1:0-52500 GCF_902148855.1 Sphaeramia orbicularis
TTTGTACTAACATTACCTAATCTTAAAAACTCCATAATTTGGTTATAGTGGTTAATCTCAACAGCTGGCCAAGTCAAGCTAGCTAACTATTGTTCTACTACAGAAAATCAAACTTAACAGTTGTTTAAGATATAAATTTATACAAATGCTAACACATACCAAAGAAACAGAATTTACAACATAAATGGAATTGCTAGATCAGCTGCAATAGAAATGAATGTGTTTGAACACAGCTACACTCAATCTTTGGAACAATCCATAACTCCATAACCCGGAAGTACATCCATATTCGTCTGCCTTTTTTTTTTTTTTTTACAACCAGAGTCTATGAAAGTGTCTCAACTCTGTTTATATCAAAGACTCTGGTGTTAGGGTTAGGGTTAGGGTGGATAATGGATCCATGTGCCATTCACTGACTTCAGTGTACTTTAGTTCTGTGCTATGCTAAAACAGATTTCTTCATAGTCAGTGCATTTTGTTGGGCTGTACATGGATGTAAAGTATAGATCTACACCTGTTCCATATAAAAACTAACATATATCAGACAACACAATGAGTGAAAACATTGGAATAAGGGAATGAATAGTGTGTTATTATACACTAGGGATGCAACGGCACAGGTTATCCAGGGTTCAGTATATATTGCGGTTCTTGAGTAACGGTTCACAGTATGGTACAGTATGGACGCAGAGGCTGGGTGGAGCCTGGCTGTGTGCTGAAACATAACTAGGAGCTGATGGAGAGCCTTAAGGCTCATTTATGTTTGCTTTATGTACGTAAATAGGTACGTCTGTTTCTAATGATGTCATGCATCACTGCCTTCATATTTCATCCTGTACATTTGAATGAGCGTTTCTCAATCCATCCACTAGAGGGTGCCGTTACCATACTGGCTAAATACCACGAAGAAGAGTAAAGTTTTTGAGAAGAAGAAGATGAAAGTCAATAATACAAATATGTCGATGTGAGAGGAGGTTTTACTAATGTGGATACTAATGTTAATATTGAGAAGGGTAGTTTGAAGTAGACAAGGTGCGCTCTGCATCTGGCTCGGGCCTGGCTCCGCCGAGTCTGTCTCTAATGGCTCCGCTGCGTCCAGCTTTAGATGGGCTCCACTGCATAAGGCTTTAGACGGGCTATGCATCCAGTTCCAACTAAAGACTAAAGACGTTCATTTTGTCTTCTGTTTATGTAAATATAGTTTTTTCTTTTGTTCAGACAAGGAATTTTTAGTTTTTAGATGTTACCTGCTTGACAGTTTCGACTGTGACTCCAGTCTTCCTCAGAAGCATCATCCGACGTGTTGCTGACGTGTCATTTATCAGCTGGTCGGCTCGACAGACCAATCAGTGTCCGTCGAGCCGACCGTGCCTCCTCCGCCTTGGGTGGTCTCTGGAGGAGGGAATCCCAGGTGTGAGAGAGGGTGTACGCCCCCAACCGGGACGATTTCAACCGGGACAATTTCAAGCACCACCACACACTGGAGAAGATCATGGAGGAGGAAATAACCGCACACTTAAAACGCACGAATGAACAAGAGTTTGGCAACACAAGAAACTGAACAAACTAATGCAAATAAGACACAAAACCAGACAAACACACTTCAAAACCAATGAAAAATGGTTGCGGAACCTATCAAAACGCACCCTCACGGAATCAGAGAAAACCGTAACAAAAGGACTAAATTTTGCCATCACACCCAAAAAAATACCACATGATCAATATATACTTGCCACAGAACTAGCATGCCATAAAATCCAAAACCAGGGACAGAAAGCAGAACTCCGGAACGCGGTAGCAGGGATCCTCAAATCAGCCAACCACCACACAGGAACATTACGAAGGAGGAAGAAATGGCAATAAACTCACTAAAACACGACAAAACCATCACCATCCTACCATCCGACAAAGGCAGAACCACAGTTGTAATGGACACGGAAACATATGAACAACAGATGGACAGAATGTTAGGAGACAGAAACACATATAAAATACTGAAAAAGACCCCACAGAGGAAAAGAAAAGGACACTAAAACACTACTGAAACCACTACTGGAAACAACAAAATAACACGGGACACATATGACCACCTCGTACCCACAGCTAACATCATCCCTCGGATATACGGAACCCACAAAATCCATAAAAAGGACATCCCTCTACGGCCAATAGTAGACAGCATCGGTTCAGTCACATACAATCTCTCCAAAGCCATAGTAGAAATACTCAAACCCCTCCTAGGCACACACAACACCACTGTAAGAATTCAAAACAACTAGCTCAAGAACTCAACAATATAACTGTAGAAAAAAATGAAATCCTCATTTCACACGATGTCATATCCCTGTTCACCAAAACCCCCGTAGACGTCACACTACACATCGTACAAGAACGCTTAAAACAAGACCGGACCCTCAAAAAACGCACAAACCTGACAGCTGATGACATATCCACACTTCTACATTTCGTTGCCAAATCCACATACTTTCAGTTCAAAAATATAATATACAGACAGAAAGAAGGCTTCGCTATGGGAGACCCACTATCTGCAATCATGAGCAGTTTTTTCATGGAGGACCTGGAAACCAAAGCCATCCACACAGCAACCACACACTGCAAACCATCACTGTGGAAAAGATATGTAGACGACATTCTGGAAAAAATAGAAACCGGACACACACAAGAGCTCACAGACCACTTAAACAATATTGATAAAACTGGCAATATACAATTCACCCACGAAGAAGAAATAAACTGGACCATATCATTCCTGGACATGAACATCCACCACAGAGAAGACGGCAGCATTAAAATCACAGTTTACAGAAAACCCACACATACCGACCAGTACCTCCTCTGAACATCAGAACACCCCACAGCACACAAACTATCAGTCGTCAGAACACTACATGAACGAGCCACCATCATAACTGATGAACACGACAGACAGGAGGAGGAAAAACATATTCAACACGCACTTACAGTCGTCCTCAAAATTATTCATACCCCTGCCATTTTTTGTAACTTTTTGTTTTTGTGATGAAATGAATGAGTTTTGTCAAGTTTGTTTGTGACTTATATGTGATACACAAGTGAGGAAATAAGAACAAATGATACTTGGAGAAATACTTTATTTCAGGAGTATTTTATTAGAGGATTTCCAAAAAATGCCACGTTCAAAATTATTTATACCCTAGGTTTATTAAGTCCAATGTCTTTTCTTAATAGTCAGTAGAATAGCCTTTGTTCTTGATAATGGTTCCTGTAAGTGTCCACAGGTTCTCTTCTGTCTCCTGTGGGGATTTGGTCCACTCTTCCTGGACCAAAGCCTCTAGCTGGGTCCGGTTGGATGGTCTCCTACCCATCACGCTAGTCTTTGGCTCCCTCCACAGATTCTCTATAGGATTTAGGTCAGAGCTTTGACTGGGTCATGTCCTTGAACCACTACTGCACTACCTTGATGGTATGCTTGGGGTCAGTGTCCTGCTGGGACGTCCAGTCAGGACCAATCTAGAGTTTCTCAGCAGACACTTCCACATTGTCATCCAGGATGTTGATATAATCCTCCTTTTTCATGATGTGTATGTTTATGTTTACGCATTTGGCAGACGCTTTTTTCCAAAGCGACTTACAGGGGAAAACCAATTAAATCACTCAATCAATCAAATTTATTTATATAGCGCCAGAATCACAAAAAGTTATCTCTTGACATTTTATATAGAGAGTTGGTCAAAACCAGCCTCTAAGTCAATTCGACAGAACCCCAACAGAATCCTCCTGGAGCAAACACTTGTGACTGGTGACAGTGGCGAGGAAAAACTTCCCTTTAACAGGCAGAAACCTCGAGCAGACCCAGACTCCTGGAGGATGGCCGTCTGCCTTGACCATTGGGGTTAAAGAGAGAGAGTAGAGAAGGGGAAAAAAGAGAGAGCGATAGAGATAGGGACTGTGGTAGAGTGGGAGAAAGGGGGGAGTAGGGGGATACACATGAAGGCGGTTGAGGATAGTGAGTGGTGATGATGAGGGCAGGGAAGAGGCCGGACCACCGCAGCAGGTCCAGAGATAATCGTGAAAGAATCTGTGGTTTGTCCTGGGAAAAAACCTTATTCGAATATTTAAAATGGAATGTTTGAAAGTGCTAGGACAGGAGTGTGCTCTCGAAGAGCTGGGTTCTTCAGGAGCTTCTTGAAGATAGGCCGGGATGACTCTGTTCTTGTAGCACTTGGTAAGCGTTCCACCAACGTGGAACGACCCATGAAAGAGCCTGGATTGTCTTGTACAAGGTCTGGGGACCACCAGACTACGTTCCCCAGACGAGCGGAGTGGTCGTGGGGCGACATAAGCTTTTATTAGTGCACCTAAGTAGACAGGAGCAGACCCACGGAGAATTTTGTAGGCTAGGATTAAAGATTTGAATTTGATGCGGGCAGCTATGGGTAGCCAGTGTAACTCAATGAGTAAGGGGGGGTGACATGTGCCCTTTTAGGCTGATTGAAGACCAGACGTGCTGCTGCATTCTGGACCATCTGTAGTGGTTTGACAACACAAGCTGGGAGGCCCGTTAGAAGAGCATTGCAGTAGTCAAGACGGGAGATAACCCTAGTCTGCACCAGGAGCTGGGTGGCCTGTTCGGTTAGGTATGGCCTGATCTTTCTTAGGTTGAACAGAGTGAAACGGCATGATCGGGTGACAGAGGCAACGTGATCCGTGAAGGTCAACTGATTATCAATCATGACTCCCAAGTTACGTACTACACTGGTAGGAAGCCAGAGGTATGGAGTCAAAGTGATGGAGATGTCCTGCTGTATGGTGGCTTAGCTGGGAAGACCAGCAGTTCAGTTTTGGACAGGTTCAGCTGAAGGTGATGGGCTTTCATCCATGCAGATATGTCAGAGAGACAATCTGAGATCCGCACTGAGACTGTGGAGTCATCAGGTGGGAATGACAGATAGAGCTGGGTATCATCAGCATAGCAATGATATGAGAAGCCGTGTGAGTGGATGATCTGACCGAGTGAGGTGGTGTATATGGCAAAAAGGAGGGGGGCCCAACACAGAGCCTTGGGGGACCCCCGTGGTGAGGCGGTGAACTGCCGATGTGTGCCCTAGCCAGGACACACTGAAGGACCGACCAGTAAGGTAAGATTGAAACCAGGAGTGTGCGTGGCCTGTGATGCCCCATGTTCCAGAGTATGGATAACAGGATATCATGATTGACAGTGTCAAATGCTGCTGATAAGTCCAGTAGAATGAGTACTGAAGACTTGGCTGCGCTCTAGCCTCTTTCAAGGCTTCTGTCACGACAACAGAGCCGTTCAGTGGAGTGGCCGATTTTGAAGCCAGATTGGTTGATGTCAAGGAGGTTATTTTGGGAGAGGAATTCTGTGACCTGTTTGAAGACCGCCCTTTCGATGATCTTAGAAAGGTATGGGAGGAGGTAGACTGGTCGATAATTCTCCACTGAGTGGGGGTGAGGGAAGGTTTTTTGAGTAGTGGTGTTACCTGCGCTTGTTTAAATACTGTAGGAAATGTTCCTGAAGTCAGTGAAGCATTAATCACATGTGTGATTGGTTGCTGTGATAGTAGGGGCTACAGACTGTAAGAGGTTGGATGGAATAGGGTCCAACAGGCATGTTGTAGGACGGCTAGAGGAAAGGAGTTTAGACACCTCGTTCTCTGTGAGGGGAGTAAATGAGGGGAATGACGCAGTTGGGCTTTTATCAGTTGAGTTAGTAGTAGCCATAGTCTGGGGAGAGGAAGCAGTGTGTGATGATGATGATGTTGAAGAAGGAGGCGTGCAGTCTATGGGTGGATCAGTGAACTGACTGCTGATAGTAGACACTTTATTTGTGAAAAATGAAGCAAAATTGTCTGCTGTCAGATTAGTAGTGGGCGGTGGAGGTGGAGGGTTGAGTAGTGTTTTAAAGGTTGAGAATAGTTTCTTGGTGTCGGTGGCAGAATGAATTTTGTTATTATAGTAAGCCTTCTTCGCAGCAGTGACACTGGATGAGAAGGATACCAATAGTGACTGGAATGTGATCAGGTCAGAAGAGCTTTTTGTTTTGTGCCATTTTCTCTCTGCGGCTCTGAGGTTGGTACGCAGCGACCGGAGGTTATCATTGAGCCATGGGTGGGACTGGGAGGATCGAGCGGGGTCTAGTAGATAGAGGGCACAGATTATCCAGACAGGAGTTAAGTGTAAAGCACAGAGGACTCAGTGGCATCATTAACCTCTAAGGAGGAAAAAGTGCTGGGGGGAGGGAGAGCGGAGGCTACGACAGTGGAGAAGTGGGTGGGGGACAAATTGCGGAGGTTGCGGCGGAAAGAGACCATGGGGAGGGAGCAGAGTGTTTTTCAGGGAGAGACACACTGAACTGAATGAAATAGTGGTCAGACAGGTGTAAAGGTGTGACTGTGAGGGCATCTGTGATGCAGTTTCGGGTGAAAATGAGATCGAGCTCTTTACCAGCTTTGTGGGTTGGAGGACTGCAAACCCGCTGTAGCTCAAAAGAGAGTATTAGTGACATGAAATCTGAGAAGCTGGGATTGTCTAAGTGGATGTTCATGTCACCGAGGACTAGCATGGGGCAGTCATGCTCTGGGATGGAGGAAAGCAGAGTGTCAAGCTCATCAGGAAAATCACCCAGTTGCCCTGGTGGACGATAAATGACAATTATGTAAAGTTTGACTGGTGCTGTCACTAGGATGGCATGGTATTCAAAGGAGTTGTATTTGACTGAAGGTAGGAGTTGATTGTGTTTCCATTTGTTGGAAATTAACAGACCCACACCACCTCCTCGTCCAGAATGGACGAGAGGTATGAGAGAATGTGTGGCTGATAGAAAGTGCGGCTGGGGTTGCATTGTTTTCAGGCGTAATCCAGGTTTCAGTGAGAGCCAGGATGTCCAGTGTGGGATGGTTGGCATAGGCAGCAATAAAATCTGCTTTGTTCACTGCAGATTGGCAATTCCATAACCCTATAGAGAAGGACGCACCAATGACTGCGGTGTATATTAATGGGCGGAGATTGGTGATATTACGATGCCTTTAGCAGTGTGAAACCCCATACGCGAACTGAAAATAACAGGAATGGGATGGTGACCAGTAGAGAGATTGTTCCTCAAAGGTGAGCTGGTGTGAGTGAGGGGTGTAGCTGTCATTAGTGAGGGGCTGGGAGAGGAGGAGAGATCAGCTGGGGTGGTATTCAGTCTGACTACAGACTGTACAGGAGACTCTGAACGTGGAACGTGGAACGTGGAACTGAATGATGCCCTGTATCTTAATGAGGTTCTCGGTGCCACTAGCAGAAAAGCAACCCCATAGCATTATGTTGCCACCACCATGCTTGATGGTTGGGGCTGTTGTTCAGCTTGCGTTCTTCTCCTTGCTTCCTTCAGATGCAGTCACATCCATGTGGCCAAACAACTCCATCTCTGTTTCATCAAATCACTGGATTGATGACCAAAGCTTGGATCTTGGTTAAGAGAGGCTCTAGGAAATGCCAGATGAGCCTCCTGATGTTTCATCCTGAGTCATGCCATCTTCCTGTGTCTGCATCCATGGAGAACTCCTTTGTGCAATACTGGCTGGATGGATGTCTGTGATACCTTCATACCTCGGTTATTTTGGTGGCAACATATGCTATGTTATAACCTATAATGCTAGGATGCTTCTCTGCTAGTGGCACTGGAAACCTCATGAAGTTACAAGGCATCATGAATTTAACATAATTATATCAACGTCGTGGATGACAGCGTGAAAGTGCTGAGAAACTCTAGACTGGTCCTGACTGGATGTCCCAGCAGGACACTGACGCCTAGCATACCACCTAGGTAGTGCAGTAGTGGTTCAAGGACGTGACTCAGTCAAAGTCCTAACCTAAATCATTTAGAGGATCTGTGGAGGGAGCTAAAGACCAGAGTGATGGGTAGGAGACCATCCAACCGGACCCAGCTGGAGGCTTTGGTCCAGGAAGAGTGGACCAAAACCCCACAGGAGACAGAAGAGAACTTATGGACACTTACAGGAACCATTATCAAGGAAAAAAGGCTACTCTATTGACTATTAAGAAAAGACTTTGGATTTAATAAACCTAGGGTATGAATAATTTTGAACATGGCGTTTTTTAGAAATCCTCTAATAAAATACTCCTGAAATAAAGTATTTCTCCAAGTATCATTTGTTCTTATTTCCTCACTTGTGTATCACATATAAGTCACAAACAAACTTGACAAAACTCATTCATTTCATCACAAAAACAAAAAGTTACAAAAAATGGCAGGGGTATGAATAATTTTGAGGACGACTGTACACTGTGTCAGTACCCCAAATGGGCCATCAACAAAGGAAGACAACAAGTCAAAAACAAAGACAAGAAGAGCAAGGACAAAAAAACAAAACGCACAAAAAAGACCGATGATAAACCAAAAGATTTCATAACCATACCATACATCCGGGGGATAACAGAACCCATACAGAGGGTCATGAAAAAACACCACATCAACACTGTCATCAAACCACACACGAAACTCCGCCAACTACTTGTACACCCAAAGGACAAAATAGCACCGGAACAGAAATGTAATGTCATATCTGAGATACCGTGCAAATCATGCAACAAAACATACATCGGGGAAACGGGACGATCATTCAACACAAGGAAAAAAGAACACCAAAAAGAATGCGAAAAGGAGACAGCGGGAGATTCACACGGACTCAAAAGGAAAAAAGCAGAACAGGAGAACTTAAAAATCGGCCATCACGGACCACTGCAGGAGACATAATCATATCATGGACTGGGATAAGGGCACAATTATAACATCCGAAACGAACAAATTCAAACGTTGGATCAAGGAGGACAATAGAGATCAGGAAGCGGGCGAGTGAACACCATCAACCGGGACGAGGGGGTGTACACCCTCTCTCACACTGGGATTCCCTCCTCCAGAGACCACCCAAGGCGGAGGAGGCACGGTCCGGCTCGACGGACTCTGACTGGTCCGTCGAGCCGACCTGCTGATAAATGACACGTCAGCAACACGTCGGATGATGCTTCTGAGGAAGACTGGAGTCACAGTAGAAACTGTCAAGCAGGTAACATCTAAAAACTAAAAACTATTCCTTGTCTGAACAAAAGAAAAAACTATATTTATAATGACAAAAAGAATTCTGTACGTCAGTCATCTTGCAAAGCTCTAATATAAAGGGGGAATTGCCCGGAAATGCCATTTGAAAATTACAAAAGAGCCATACCGCAATACATGCTCGTACCAAACCGTGAGGGGCATACCAGACGGTATGACATGTACCGTTGCACCCCTATCATACAAGCTTCACGAGTATTGATGATGTATGCGAAATGCAAAGAATATGGACTACGGGTGAGGAAAGAGGATGTGAGATTGGCATTAAAGTGTCATGCCTGCAGCCAGACGCTAGTCTGGTCTTGTCTGTCTTTCATGTTTGTTTGTCACTTCCTGTTTTATTTTGTTAAGTTTCCCCTCATGTGTCTTGTCTGTCGTCTTTACTTCCCTTCCTGGATCGTGTTCACCTTTCCCCTGATTACCTGTCTCCGCCCTGATTTGTGCCACCTGTGTCTAGTTGTCTTCCCTCCCTTTTGTGTATTTAAAGTCAGTCTCTTGCCCTGGTCAGATGCCAGTTTGTAACTCTCGTAGTTCTTACCAGCGTTCTGATTCTTGTCTGTCTGTTTGATTACCTGTTTTTGACCCGTTTTTGCCTGCCCGGTTTTTGTCTACTGCCTGCTCCCTGTCGGTTTTGTCTGCCTCATCTGCTACCCTGGTTCTGATCGCCTTGCCTGACTTCTGGTACGTAAGTTTAGTCTAACCCTTATGTCCTGTCGCCTGTTTGATAGCTTGCCTGTGTATGACCTGTTTCCGTCCCTGACCTCCCTCTGCTTTTCCCTAGTCGGGAAAAAGGCCCCGGTAACCGTACGGAGAAAGGGATTAATGTCCTCAGCCCGGAGGATGAATCCGAAGAGGAAACCTCCATCAATTATCCTCAAGATTGTGTCAATCATTATCATTTTCCATTTGTTTGTGACTAATAAATCCCTTGAACTTTATATTCCGTCTGAGTTCTGCATTTGGATTCTGTGCCTGTACTAGCGCCATTACGTAAAGGAACTCTACTGTGAAGCTGTCCGGGGGTATTGCAATTGTTTTTTTTGTTTTTTTTTAATGAAATCAACCAGGACCGCAAGATTCCGAGTATGCTTTGCAATGTGAAAGTTCTCTCTCGCTGAAGAATCTTTTAGATGTCTCTCACTAACATCGAACCCATGTCTACTGCCAAGCACTGTTTTAATATCTTTGTATATATAGCCCAGGTCAAAATAAAACTCAATAAACTTCTCCCACCCCAGGGTTATGTCATTTTGTTTTCGTTCTGAGCATGGATGACCCGGAGAACGTTGCTTAATGCAGTGGTTGTCAATCTTTTTTGAGCAAACACCCCTTTGTTATCATGACCCTCACAAACACCCAAATACAAATTGCGAAGGAGGGGGGGGGCAATAAGTTGTGTGGGGTGGTTGTACTGCACTTTAAAGAATTGGTCGGGGGGGGGGTCTGATCAGCTTATATACCATAGAAAGCCCATTGACCATTCCAGCGTTTCTGCTGGTAAGGCTTTGCTGTGGCGCTGCTGTCACCACACCATACATTTAATACAAACAATCAATTACCATTACACTGGACTTATTAAACATATGTGTAATATATAATATGCCAGGACAAACATCTTGCCCCCTCAAAAAAATAAGTTTGTGAAGCTTCAGGAGGTGGGGAAAAGTTAAATGAGCGTTAAGTTTAATTTTCGCTTCTGTACACCCATAGTATTATAACTGGCCAGAAACCGGCCGAACCTTGCCCCCCGCCAACCCCCCAACCGACCATCCATCCAACCGAAACGAGTGCTCCTCTCTCTTGTACTGCAGGGGGTCTACTGTGCATGTAGCATTTATAGTGAGAGTGTATTATGGTAAACAGAGAGCCTTTCTTCAAGATTTTTGCGCCCCAAAAAGGAAACACATGACTTGACTGCTCACTAAACAACCGTAGACATTAACTAGTTTTGAATGCAGATTTTACATGGTACACGCAGGCTATATCATGTGTCACTTGTTTATTTAAATATTAATGTTTTTGTAAAATTATTTTAGGTAATTTCTATCGTCTTCTTCATGTGAGACAGGCGGGGTGGCACCTTTAGTGCCCTCTCCCCGAGCTGCTACTGACGGTCAGTCAGAGACACTACTTTTATCAGTGTTTTGGCCGGGTTTTAGTGGTGTTTTTGCCATGAATTCTTGTAAATAATTGCATAGTGATAGTGCTGTTTTAGAGTGTTTTACCAGTGTGTTTTGGTCGACAGAAAGCGAACAGAGGCAAAAAATGACGAGAAATAACTAAACATAAGAAGCTGGAACATGGACACTGAATGATTGAGAAAAAACTAAAATGTTTGAGCACATGTAAAATAGATGAAAGTTTATTTCTGTAATCTCAAAGTTTTGTTAAGCACATATACAGCTGTTGTGTTTACACACACACACACACACACACACACACACACACACATATATAATATATACATATATATATATATATATATATATATATATATATATATATATATATATAATATGCTAAAAAATTCAAGTCTGGCTTTCCTGTTTCTGGATACACTATTGTTCACTGATCTGTATTCAATCAGCTGCAGTTCTGTGTCCCTGAGTCCATAAAACACATCCAATTGTCATTCTACCACTTCACATATGATACAGTATAGAGGAACATGATGGAGCTGATAAGTGAAGGTACAAGTTCTAAACAAATGGATATAAGGAAGTTTGGTGGTAGCGAATGTTAGCATCCAAGCTAATCAGTTCCCAGTGCATCTGCCTAACAGGATCTTCATGTATTCACTTGATAAAGAAAAATGCTTTTGTGAGGCATTTCCACATCTTCAAACTCCATATTTTGTTCATCAGTCCTTTATCTGTTGTGTCCAGTTCAGTGGAAGGTAAATGAAGTAATAATTTATGTCTGTGCACAGCAGTCTTCATGAACTAAAGACAAAACATGATTGAAAAACAGACTGCAGCTTTTAATGACATACACAACTAATACAGTTTGAATCGGAGTTCAAACCCTTTTTCATCTGCTGTGTCACACCAGAAAAGCAGTTTGTGGAGCTACATATTAGATAGATGCAGTAGTGTGCAGTGTGACTTCTCAGTTCTGTTTGAAAATCTTAGGAAAAAAAAAAAGGCTACTTTAACCGGGAATTAAACCCAGATCTTCTGCATTGTAGTCCGATACATTACCAAGTGAGCTAAATGTCTGTTGTATATTGGATTGACCTATTCACCATATGATTGCCTTAGTACTTTTTGGGATGTACATGATGGTCTAGACACGATATAAGGAGGGCACTGATTGGCTCTGTGGTGATAGACAAACCAATATTTTGTGCCACAGTACTGTGTCAATAGCCACTTTGTTTTTATAAAGTGCAGTGGTATTATCAGTCCAGTCTAGTTTATGGTTCAGATGAACACCCAGGTACTTCTAAGATGTCACCATCTCATTGTCCTTTCCCTGGATGTTCACTGGTGATGGGGGGGGGGGGGGGGGGGGGTGTCAGGGCACCGACGAAAGTCCACAACCTGCCCCTTGGTCTTACTGGCATTGATCAGGAGGTGGTTTCACTTATGGGGCGCCGAATGTAAAAATTCAGTTACTGTTTAAAGGTGACATTTTGTGAACATTTAGCTCACTTTTCTCACATTTAGCTCATCTTTCTTTAATTTGAGACACAAATTTGTGTAAAACTGCATGTTCTTTACATTTGTTAAAAATGTGTACAAATGAAAAATAAATCCTAAATCTAAATGTTAAATCTAAATGTAAATGTTAACTCTAAATCTAAATGTTACATCTAAATCCTAAATCTAAATGTTAAATCTAAATCCTAAATCTAAATCTAAATGTTAAATCTAAATCTAAATCCTAAATCTAAATGTTAAATCTAAATCTAAATGTTAAATCTAAATGTTAAATCTAAATCCTAAATCTAAATGTTAAATCTAAATCCTAATCTAAATGTTAAATCTAAATCTAATCCTAAATCTAAATCTAAATGTTTAGAAAATATGCAAATTAGGCAGGTTGGCCCACACCCTTTGCCTCAGCCCCGCCCACATCACCGACAGCAGAAAGAAGAGACATGGTGGGCTCGGAAATCGAGAGGGCAGTTATTGCTGGCGTACGGGCTGCCCTTCAGGGCACTGCTCCACCGGTGCAGTCCACACCACAAACGGTAAGTCAAGCGGTTGAATTTCAACTTTTTAGCTCTTCATGAACAGAGTTACCGCTAACTTGAAGCGTGAAGTTGGTTCCGTAAACGGAACCAGTTCCGAGTTCCGAAAAACGGAAACTGCTCCGTTTACGGAACCAGTTCCGTTTTCGGAACTCGCAACCAGTTCCGTTTAAGGGTCCAGTCCCGTTTAAGTGTCATGGAAGTAAGCCGTGCTCCGACCTCTATACACCGCTTAGCGTCCTCCAAGCCCGGCTCCTGCGGGGCTTGGAGCTGCTCTAACCAGCAGTGAATCGCGAGAACAAGCCGGTCCTCCACGGACCTCGGATCTCGTTCTGAATAATGCTCTCCATCAGGTCCGACCCATAAATTAATACACATGTGCACTCTTCTGCTGTTTAGATTTTCTTTAATGCTGGCGAATGTCATTTTATTTTACTTCATTAACGCCAACCCCAACTTCCACAGCGCCCGTTGTGCCCTGCACAAAGCGGGCTCCAGGCTTCTAGCGCCAGCTTGCAGACCGGTGCACTAAGCCGCTGTGACCCGGTACACCACGCCGCAGCACGGACCTCCAAGCTCCAGGCTCATCAGGTCTTCCAAGGCCGGCTTCTGTGGGCCTGGGAGGTGCTCTAAAACGGGCTGAACCGGGAGACCAAGCCGCCTCTCCACGGACCTCGGATCTAGTTCAGAATAATGCTCTCCTTCAGGTCTGAGCCAAAAAGTAATACACATTTGCACTCCTCTGCTGTTTACATTTTCTTTAATGCTGGTGAATGTCATTTATGACTTCCTTAATGTTAACTCCAACTCCCACATCGCCGCATGCCATGGAAGCCGTCCTACGGGGTCCGAACGCCGGCCTCTGCGGCTTGCAAAGCCGCGCAGCGAGCCGCTGCGACCCGGGGCGCGGATCCAGTTCCGACAACCGTTTTCGTTCACAGAACTCGGAACCAAGCCAGGCTGGATGCTCTACTTTGACCATGAAAAGATGACAAATTGCATTTTACACCAATTATTTGCATGTATTGATTGGATAAGTGGTTAAGAAGTTCTTAAACATTTTAGAGCAGTAGGTGATTTTGGACTGTGGTGGTTTGGGTCTGTATGGGCTGAATAGAGTTATTGCGTCATACAGTCATATATTCCTTGAACGGTATGATTATAGAACGTTATGACATGTTTAAGTTAAGGGGGAAAAATCTATAATGTGATATGAGGAATGAATCGTGCGCTGTCCGTTGTGCTGAATCCGAGACCTTACACGGAAGCAGATGCGAGAAAGTTTATCTTTGTTTTGAATGTGTTTGAAAGAAGGTGTTTCAGGGGAGTCACTCATCCGATTTTATTGAGAACTTATTGTTTTGTATTTTTGTTGTTGTTGTTTGTTTTATGTTTAAGAAAAGTTTTTGTTTTACTTCAAACAATGACTTTACCTGTATTTCTATTAGCCCTGTACGCTGCATATGTGTAATACAGCACCATAGACAGCGCACGAGTCATTCCTATATCACATTGTATTATAATTTTATTCCTTATACAACTTTAAACATGTCATAACGTTCTATAATCATACCGTTCAAGGAATATATGACTGTATGACACAATAACTCTATTCAGCCCATACAGACCCAAACCACCACAGTCCAAAATCACCTACTGCTCTAAAATGTTTAATAACTTCTTAACCACTAATCCGATCAATACATGCAAATAATTGGTGTAAAATGCAATTTGTCATCTTTTCATGGTCAAAGTAGAGCATCCAGCCTGGCTTGGTTCCGAGTTCTGTGAACGAAAACGGTTGTCGGAACTGGATCCGCGCCCCGGGTCGCAGCGGCTCGCTGCGCGGCTTTGCAAGCCGCAGAGGCCGGCATTCGGACCCCGTAGGACGGCTTCCATGGCATGCGGCGATGTGGGAGTTGGAGTTAACATTAAGGAAGTCATAAATGACATTCGCCAGCATTAAAGAAAATCTAAACAGCAGAAGAGTGCACATGTGTATTAATTTATGGGTCGGACCTGATGGAGAGCATTATTCAGAACGAGATCCGAGGTCCGTGGAGGACCGGCTTGTTCTCGCGATTCACTGCTGGTTAGAGCAGCTCCAAGCCCCGCAGGAGCCGGGCTTGGAGGACGCTAAGCGGTGTATAGGAGGTCGGAGCACGGCTTACTTCCATGACACTTAAACGGGACTGGACCCTTAAACGGAACTGGTTGCGAGTTCCGAAAACGGAACTGGTTCCGTAAACGGAGCAGTTCCGTTTTCGGAACTCGGAACTGGTTCCGTTTACGGAACCAACTTCACGCTTCAAGTTAGCGGTAACTCTGTTCATGAAGAGCTAAAAAGTTGAAATTCAACCGCTTGACTTACCGTTTGTGGTGTGGACTGCACCGGTGGAGCAGTGCCCTGAAGGGCAGCCCGTACGCCAGCAATAACTGCCCTCTCGATTTCCGAGCCCACCATGTCTCTTCTTTCTGCTGTCGGTGATGTGGGCGGGGCTGAGGCAAAGGGTGTGGGCCAACCTGCCTAATTTGCATATTTTCTAAACATTTAGATTTAGATTTAGGATTTAGATTTAACATTTAGATTTAGGATTTAGATTTAACATTTAGATTTAGGATTTAGATTTAGATTTAACATTTAGATTTAACATTTAGATTTAGATTTAACATTTAGATTTAGGATTTAGATTTAGATTTAACATTTAGATTTAGGATTTAGATTTAACATTTAGATTTAGGATTTAGATTTAACATTTAGATTTAACATTTAGATTTAGATTTAGATTTAGGATTTAGATTTAGATTTAACATTTAGATTTAGGATTTAGATTTAACATTTAGATTTAGGATTTAGATTTAACATTTAGATTTAGAGTTCACATTTACATTTAGATTTAACATTTAGATTTAGGATTTATTTTTCATTTGTACACATTTTTAACAAATGTAAAGAACATGCAGTTTTACACAAATTTGTGTCTCAAATTAAAGAAAGATGAGCTAAATGTGAGAAAAGTGTGCTAAATGTTCACAAAATGTCACCTTTAAACAGTGACTGAATTTTTACATTTGGCGCCCCATATTCACTGGCACCAGTCCACAAAGTCCTGGATAAGTTCTCTGTACAACCTGTTGTCCTCATCTGTGATGAGGCCAACGATGGCAGAGTTGTCAGAGAACTTCTGCAGGTGGCAGTTTTTAAGTTTTTGCCCTTACGTGGATTTTCTTATTTTTTTAACGCCATGAAATTACATATGAAAACTAAATGACATTGTGTATTTTGATTTTAATTTGAATAAATATTTTAAAATAGCATATGTTTTTTGGCATATCCTTGTGGTGATATGTGGTTATAGTGCAGCTGAAAACCAACTTGCATATTATGCCCTACCAAAAAACATTTCACCAGTTGCCATTGTTATTAATATAACCATAAACCAAATGTATCCTACTCAGTAAGACTGCTTATTTTGTTTACAGAACACACTACGCATTACGGTCATATTTCAGAACACTATACACTTTTTTCTTAACTAGATACGTCTGCTGGCAAATTCGCTCTTTTTGGAAAGTGTTCATTAACAAAAACTAAAACAAATAACTAATCCTATGGCTTAGATGTAGTAGTAGCATAAGTT
Organism: Sphaeramia orbicularis; assembly: GCF_902148855.1. Taxonomy (NCBI): domain Eukaryota; kingdom Metazoa; phylum Chordata; class Actinopteri; order Kurtiformes; family Apogonidae; genus Sphaeramia; species Sphaeramia orbicularis. The sequence continues at coordinate 16,979 of NW_021941678.1, forward strand.
TTTTCTACTTCGTAGTAGGCTTACTAGTAGTTCATACACAAAAATGTGTGCACATGTAGAATACTTTACCATCTGTCATGCAAACACTACAACAATTCACAAGATGCTGACACATGTCCAACAGCCAGTAAATGCAGTTAAATGCATCTACACACGCCAGTCAGACATAGGCCTGTTTGACAACTATTGTGCAATTCACTCAATCCCTTTGCTCTTGTTTTGTAGCAAATGCCATGCAGTTATACAGTTGTGATTATAATAATACAGTGAATATATAATTGTCTCTTTGATTATTATACTTTAGTCTAGTTCAGATTTAACTCCCGCTACCATATAAATGCTAGTTATAAATGGCGCATGCGCAGCCCCAGCCCAGCTGAAGTGGTGATTTTTTTCTGCAAATTTTCAAACAAGGCACAGTGCCACTAGGTAAATCTGCCATTGCTACAGTGAAAGGATGTTTGGGAGAAATATCAGTAACTTCATCAAAAACCAAAGTCATAGACATTCTCATTCAGTGCTAATTTCCCTATTTTTCACAATAACCATTATAAGTAACTAAGTAACTGTAGGTAAACCAAACTCAGTAAACGTGACAGAAAATATATTCATTTTCATTTTTCTTTATCTCAGAGATTTTGACTAGAGATCTTCAAATGTTTTCCATTGACAAAAGAAATGAAGAAACTGAGCATTTACACTGATAATTAAATGTAATTAATTGCTTTTTTTTTTTTTTTTAAAGAGCTGCCTCTACTATTGAAGGTAACGCCGTTCCAGAGGAAGTTACATAGCCTAAATCTTAAAACTAGAATGTTTTGGTTAAGTCTTTAGAATAAAAACTCAAATGTAGCTTTACTTTCATAACCCAAACTATATTCACATTCACACATTTAATTTCAGGACCAATATAACTTGCCAGCTGAAGACAATTTTACCACCTTTGTTACTAAAAAGAGGTAACTTGTGGCGTTACAGTGATGCAAGTACATAGAAATGGGATTTCCATTTTAGTCTGTAAGTTATAACTAACCAAACCCAACTGAATGAGCTGTAACCCCATAATTAGCCATTATCTCTTTCATAGTTAGCCTCAGTAATAATAAGCACAGCTAATATCTCAATCGTACTGCACATCACTTCATTATGTGATTTAACAGACAATTCAAAAGACAAAATTGTGGTTCAAATTCTCTTTATTTAGCAAAAACAAGCAAAACAAGTGTTAATTTTCCTTTACTAACTAAAAAGAATCCATTTATATCTTAGCAGAGAAACCCACCTACAAGCACAAAGCACATACAAGAATGTGCATTCCTAAATTGTAAAATGTGTATTGTACAGTTCTTCCCTCAGTGATTGGCATAGCTCTGTCAGAAAAACTTAAGAAGTCAGAAATACAAGTGTAAGGGTGACAGGGGAATCTAAAAGAAGAAAGAAAACCAAGACCACCAAAGCATTTCACAGACTTTTTTCAGTCACACTTCCCAGCACAAAACTGTCAGTCTGTCTCATCAATATTATAACATACTTCCTGCTAGCCTTTAAGTTACACATCCAAATAGTTGTGACTACTGCAAAAACACAGGAAAAGCTCTTCAAGAACATCAAAGCAGAGACACAAAGAGGATGTCCCTGCTTATATCACCAAGCCTGTTATACTTCTCAGTAACCCGATGTAAAATGTCCCTTATTGACCTGAAATATTTAAATGTGCTAATAGCCGTGGAGAAATATATGAGAAGGACTATCATATTCGACAAAACCAAATGGGAATTGTGCAAATTCATTTCCAACTAAATATTAGGGAGGTTTCCCTGATATTTTGTACATTCAATTCAATACTGCTAGACTGTGTAAAAAGTTTGCATTAAGTATCAGAACTAGACAAAAAAGATTCAGTGTTGAATAGTAAATATTCACATGGCAGTCGGTTACCTCAGACGTCACCAAAAGGAACTGATAAGATATAGTACATAACACAAAGTAGAATGAAACTGCAGAGGGAGACTGGGGTGTATTTCAAGGCAAAATGACCCATTTCCTGCTGTTAAACACCTGACGACCACATGATATATTTAAAAAAAAAAAAAACATTAATTGAATTAGAAATATTCACTCATATTTGCCTTTGAGTCTTTATTTTTTTCAGAAATGTTCTGCTAAAGCTTACTGCTGATGCCTGCGTATGTAGATGAAACAAGTTTACGGCTGTCCTATCATCTAATGCAGGGGTGTCCAAACTTTTTTTCAAGAGGGCCAGATCTGATAATGTGGACATTGCCAGGGGCCAGTGGTCCCTTTGGACATTTTTTAAACCGTAAAAATTACATATAAATGCGCTGTTCTACAACAATTTTATTTTCATTGTCACAATATCATTTTTTTTAAATGGCAATGTAACCAAATCTAAGCCACTCAGGTGTGAACAAATTAAAAAAAAAACAAAAAAAAAACAAAAAAAACATTTCTGCCTTCCTTTCACATCTGGAGTCAGATAACATAGAACAAACTGTATGGAGTATCTTAAACTTCCAAGTTGATAAAAAATCTTAACCCCACATTCATTTTAAACATGACTTATATAAGTAATCATTACTCATATATTACTCAGTAATGCAGAGTCTGTTAACATTTCAGATGAAAACATATGACTCTTACTCTTGTCTTTCACAAAATCATTCAGAAAGTAATATTTTGTGTCACATCTACAAGTACATAACACCAGCAGTTATAGGCAACTAACCTGGCAACTTGGTAGCTTGCCTTGGTGGTGAATTCATTGAACTCCCAGGTTCACATGAAGAGTCACTGTTGTGAGTTTAAAGCAGCTTGAATTTGCTTCACTTTTTCGGAACGCTCACTCCCTGCTAGCTTGTTGTATGTGTTAGCTTGTTTTGTCTGCTAGTGTGTCTTACATTGAATTTCTTAAACAAGGCAACAGTCTCTTGACAAATTAGGCAAATACAATCGCCTCGATTTTCAGTGAAAAAAAAAAAAAATTGTAATTCCCATCTCTCCTGGAAGCGGCGGCCCTCACTGTCAACTTCCATTTTTTTATTTACAGGCGCCATGGTTAGAAATTAGTGAGAAGGGTTCACGGCAAAGTCACAGAGCCAGATAGAGTTAGAGTGGTGCTGCCACCATGAGGCGAAAGGAGAAACTGCATTTGGAACCTTTTGTGATTCATGTACTCAGTTCAACAGTCCAAGCGGGCCATAAATAATACATTCTAAAACCCAAGCTGTGGGCCGTCTAAAATCTGACCGCGGGCCATGATTGGCCCCCGGGCCGGACTTTGGACATGCCTGCATTAAATGTAAGTAGCAGCACTGTCAGTCAGACTACTGACAACGACAATAAAGCACATTTACAAAAGGAACTAAGAACTGGAATGGGATTATTAAGTACTCGTATCGGTACTCGGTATCGGCAAGTACTCAAATGTAAGTACTTGTACTCGGTCTGGAAAAAAGTGGTATCGGTGCATCCCTAGATTTTTCCAACAGTAGCTCATGGGTTGCCAAATATTATTTTACCTTGAAATATGTCTTGATGTCCCTCTGGATTTTTACCATTCATCACCTTAGTTTCTAATCAACTGCAAAGTGATGAAATTATATTTGTCAGGTTCTCTGTTTATATGACTAGAACATAGAAATATGGCTTCTGACAACAATATCTGAGCTAATCACATGGCCACAATGTGAATATTGTCTAAGGAATGAAAAAATCCTTAAAAGACCAGGTGTGAAACCTGTTTGGAGGTTTAGATCCAATGAGAATAGTCAGACAATGCAGAATTACACCATTAGACCAATTAGACTGAATTTTTTTTAGTCTTAGTGGTCATGTTCCAAACGTGTTTATTGAAGTCCTACACTGTTGTAACTGTCCTGTCATGTTGGCTTTGGTACTGTAACACTGTTAATGCATCAGGAAGAAGAGGTCTGGAGTATTGCTAAGAAAACCGATAACAGGAGGAAAAGTGAGGTAGCAAGGCCCGTGGACTCAGGAGGGCTCAGTGTGATTCTGTATTTTTAAAGAAGTTGATGATCCCCGCTTTTCATTTTCACATTAAAACCTGAGCTGAGGTGCTGTCAGCGATGCTGTCTGACTCATTACACCTCAAGAGATAACACTGGAGGTTCATAGCACGAGGGTCTGGGCAGTGCTTGGGTTAAAAGGATGCAGTGACAGCTTAAAGGTATTCCAGAAGACATCCTAAAGTGTCCTTTAGTATATCTATGGAACAGTGAAGGAGAAAGTGACAACAAAGCTCAGTATTTTCCGAAGATACAAATAGACTGCACTTCACAGACACTATTACTGTTGTTGGCTACTAGGAAACAAAGCATTGTAACTCTGCATATTGAGTGTTCATATACCCAAAGACTGTCAGGGGAGTAGTGTACTACATGTCAGGGTGGAATGAGGGAAGAAGTGCAAGGACAGTTATTCCATAAAACAGGCATTGATCCAAACATTGTATATTATGCGTCTTTACTCTGGAATACACATGAATCCCTTATGGCTCAGAGTAAAAGGAAAGAGCTGGAGAAAGGCACATCCTCTTCTGCAGGATATAATGTCATCATTCAGGAGGAGTTTACTGTGATGGAGGACAGAAGCACAACACATCAATAGTGCAAACACCTTTTGTCTATATGAATATTCTTTTTCTTCACTCTAAATAATTACAGAACTTTAGAGATAGAATGTTTACTTCAAATTACAACATTGGTTCCACAATTATTCTTATTATGCTAACCTTAATCCTAACCCATTGTAGAAATAATCAAAGGCTCAGTACCTTCTGTGGAACTACTGCATTTGCATCCTAAGAAGACGTCGCCTACCCTGAGCAGCAAAATTCAAAAATCCATGTCAAGTGTGCTTTTAAAACAAGCCCTACAGGGAAATGTATGAAAGGTACTAGATTCATAGAATAAAGTATCTATAAAAAAATAAAATTCTTTCTTTACTAGATATTTTTTACTCCAGTACTATAATAGGCAACAACTAAGATTTGAAACTTTATTTTAATTACTGTATAGATGCTAACTATACCAAAATGTCTTAGTCGGAGGAGTTAATCTTGTACCTCAGAAGGAGGGGCATGGTCATCATCTGGAGCTGGGATTAACCTTCCCGTCATCGGCCCCACTCCTATCACCTTGGGCCTCTCGTCTGATTTAGGTGTTCCCTCTAAAACTACAACAATGTACTCTCTCTTAGGATCCCCTGTTATGTTCTCCACGGGAGTTGCAGCTACAAGACTCGGCATTTCTGCAGGAGCAATGGCTGGCTCTGGTGTATCTACAACCACTGGGACAGCTTCTTCAACTACTGGAGCATCTTCTTCTGGGGTTGCTTCTTCCACCACTGGCACAACAGCTACTGGTGTATCTTCAACCACTGGTGTAACTTGTGAAGCTTCTTCAACCACTGGTGCAGTTTCTGCCGGTACAACTACATCTTCAGCCACTAGTACAGAGATCTGTACAACTGCTGCAGCAGCTTCTTTGGCAGGTGCTGCATCAACTGCTGCAGGGGCCTCTTCGGCAGGGGCTACCTCAACTGCTGTGGCAGCCTCTTCAGCAGGCGTTGCCTCAACTGATGCAGCAGCCTCGTCAGCAGGGCTTGCCTCAACTGTTGCGGCAGCCACTTCAGCAGGTGCAGCCTCAACTGATGCGGCAACCTCTTTGGCAGGTGGAGCCTCAACTGCTGTAGCAGCCACTTCGGCTGGCGCAGCCTCAACTGCTGCGGCAGCCTCTTCGGCAGGTGCCAACTCCACTGCAGTGGCGGCCTCTTCGGCTGGTGCCAACTCAACTGCTGCAGTGGCCTCTTCGGTGGGTGCTGCCTCAGCTGCTGTGGCAGCCTCTTCAGCAGGTGCTGTCTCAACTAGTGCAGGGGTCTCTTCTGTTTGTCTAACTTCTTCAACACGTACTTCAGCTGATGCCAGGGACTCCTCTGTGGGAACAACTTCCTTGACTTCTTCAATAGCAGGTTCCAGCTCTTCCTTTACTTCATCTATCTTGGGTACTTCTAGAGTTGAGGCAGCGGCCAGCAGCACTGCAACACAAAGCCCAGCCACCCAAATATCACTGTTGCTCAGGTCAGATTTTCCCACATTTGGCTTTCACAACTTCATGTGGTTAGCCATGGTAATCTGTTTTGAATTTGGAATAAAACCTTCTAGATTTTTGATTTAGTGCCTTTAAACATCTTTAGTGGAATGTGATGACAAAAACAGTCCCACATGACTTTGCAAATCTAACAAATGTAACCCTCTTTTTGAATCATTTAAGTAAACTTCCTAAAGCTAGTGTAATATATTACAGAGTTGCATGATGAAAATTCTGATAAAGCCAGTGGAGAGTCTGAAAAAGCTAATATGGAAAGTAAGTTACCACTATTATGAATCGGAAATAAATTTGTAACTTTCTAAAAAAAATTGTGCCTAGTCCCAACTTAGGTCATTGTATAAATTATAACAAAGAGACCAAATTCAGACAAATTAATGATGGCAGTAAACCTTTCCAGTTCAATAAAAACTTTATTTTATGGTTTGATAAATTGTCGCAAATGGATGACAGTGCTCATTATCCAGTTATAAGCAAAATAAAAATATGATCACACATGATTCAAGCCACTAACCTTATGACCCCCCCCCCCCCCCCCCCCCCTTTTTTTTTTTTTTTTTTTTTTTTACAATTTCACATTGCACTTAAGGAAAATAAAACACACTGATAGAATTTGTACAGTTGTACAGTCACAGAGTTTGTTCACAAAGCCAGGGCCATCTCAATTTGCTGTAGTTGCACAACTGTGGATCAACAGGTATTTACCTTTCTCTGTTAAAGGAAAGCAATAATACAGGGGTTTCCAGTGTTGGGTCAAAGTTAGAAACTAGCATTAGCGCCTTTGTACCAATAACATTTACAACTACTTCACAGTATTTTAGGGGTGTTTCTTTTCTCCTGCCACCTCTCCTCTATATAGTTGTGTTTGGATGAATCTCTAAACCTATAGAATATGAAGGTGTATGGTAAGTCAATTCATGTGACAAGCATGAATGATTGTTTTTACAGAGTGATCACATTTATTTCACCCATAACTGCAAAAGAGCTTCGTGTATAGAACTCACTGCAATTTTGGAAATGTGTCATTGGGTCATACAGACATGAATTAATGAAGGATCCTGCTGTAAAGATGGCCTTACTGGTTTTTAGCAATCAGGCCACACAATAATTGGCATCAAACACAGTGATCTATGCTGCAAAGAAAAAGAAAAATTCAAGTCTTCATTATGTGAAGAAAAAACAGAATAATCTGCATTGTCTTCCTTCTCATACTTCATTTGCACAAACTGAAGCCCTTTATACACACTCCAATAAATATAAGAGTCAATATAGGTACACTTTCAGGAAGACAGAACAGAATGACTGGTAACAGGTGAAGTCAGATACCTAAAGAGTAGCAGCAAAGCCCAAGTGGTTCTAAAAACAGTGACTGGACATTACCCGCTTTTATTGTTCCCAATGTTGTATGGGAGTAAAGACCTGCTGTCAGGAGCTTTTTAAAAGAGGTCAGACAGTAAAGTGTCTCTGGTAAGTATGCATCTGGTCTCCTCAATTTCCTGAGGGCTCTGCCCAAAGGATCAATAAAGTTTTATCTAATCTAATCTAAATGTGTTTCTGGTAAGTGTGGTCTGGTAAGTGTGTGTCTCCCTGCAGTGAATGTGTGTGCCCTCAGGCCTCCGAGGCACCTGCCTCCTCCTCGGACGAAGAAGTCGTACCGTTGCTTTCAGGCTCCTCAGCAGCAGTAGCAACAGCTGGTTCAACCACAGCCATGGCAGCTTCCTCAACAGCCTCTGCAACTTCCTCAACAGCCTCTGCCACTTTAGCCACTTCCTCTGCGATGGCCTCCACTTCCTGTGCAGCCAGGGCAACGACCTCGGCCACGTCTTCAACGACTTCAGCGACCTCAGCCACAGGTTCAACTGCAGTTTCAACTACAGTCTCTGGCTCACTGCCAGCAGATGCAGCCACATCCACCTCAGCAGCCTCAGGTTCGGCAGCCAGTTCCTCAGCAGCAATGTCCTCAGCCTCACCTGCTGTCTCCTCCTCTTCTCCACCTGCAACATAACAACCAGAGGAAAGACTGTGTCAGCATGGATTGAGAAAACATTGTGCAAAATACTATAGAGCAGTGAGCAGCCAGTAGCCTACATTTTACAACCCCCAGCAACCCACTACAGGGTGTGTCAGAAAAAAGTAGACTCTCAGAAAAAACATTAAACCAAAATGTAAAGACATTTTGAAAATCTGGTCATATGTGTTTATTTACTATGTAATTCTCCCTTGATTGACACCAGTATCCCGGGCCAGTTTGCATGCTTCAGTGAACAACGCTAATTTGTATTGTGCAAAATGAAAGTCTATTGTGCATCGAAGTGTAAGGGTTAATATGAAATCTGTCGCCATGGATGACAAGTTCCATTGGTCTTTTACTTGCATGCATAAAACAAGAAAAAATAATTACATGTTAACCCCTTACCATCAATACATAAATAAACACGTACAACCAGATTTTCAAAATGTCTTCGCATTTTGGTGTTATGTTGTTTTTTCTGAGAGTCTACTTTATTCTGATACACCCTGTATGGAAGTTTAGAACTGAGCAGCCACTACAGGTGAATTTAAAAGATACAAAACTGAGTTTCCATCCAGTGAGATGTGTAACTACAACAAGGAGGAGAAAATTGTTTTGCAAGACCTAGAGATGCACAGACACACCTGATCAAAATTTTAAGACCAGTTGAAAAATTGCATGAATTTACATTTTGCACTGTTGGATCTTAAGAAGGTTCTAAGGTGAGCTTCAATATGCAAAAAGAAGAAATGGGAGTGTGACCAAAAAAAAAAAAATCTGAGCAAGCAATTTATTGAAAACAACAGTTTAACTGAAATAGGCTGTTTATCAGCTGATCAAAAGTTAAAGACCACAGCCTCTAAAAGCCAAAATCTGCACAAACATGTGGTTCAATGTCATTTTCTGTCAGGTACACTGTCATGACCTCCTGATGGCATAGATTAAAAAGCTTTCTCTCTTTGAACATGGTCAGATTGTTGAGCAAGGCCACTTGCAACGTGCCATCGCTGCTGAGGTTGGACGCAGTAAGACATTCATTTGGAATTTCTTAAAAAATCCTGAGGGTTATGGAACAAAAAAGTCAAGTGGTAGACCCAAAACATTTCACCAGCACTGAGCCAGAGGATCTGATTGGCTGTCCATCAAGACACGGGATGACCTGGACCCAAATTAAGGCTGTGACTGGTCCAGACTACAGCCCAGAAACCATCAGATGGCATCTGCCAGAGAAGGGCTTTAAGAACAAAAAACGTCTTCAAAAGGCCTCGTCTCCATCAACACCACAAAATTACCCATTTGGACTTTGTAAGAGAGTACCAAACATGGGACATTGAAAGGTGAAAGAAAGTTTTATTCTCTGATGACAAAAAATTTAACCTTGACGTTCCTGATGACTTCCAACGTTTCTGGCATGACAAAGAGATCCCACTTGAGATGTTCTCTACACGGCACAGTGGAGGGTGCACCATCATGATCTGGGGTGCTTTTTCCTTCAGTATAACAATGGAGGTTCAAACGGTGGCAGACTATGTGGAGATGTTGCAGGGGGCATCCCTCATGACTGAGGGCCCTCGTCTGTGTGGTAATGACTGGGTTTTTCAACAGGACACTTGCATCAAGCATGCCGAAATGAATTTCTGAAGTGATCAACAAGAACAGTTGAGCTACTCATTACTGAGTCTTTTTTTGAAACTTTAATTTTTGTTTTAGGGGGGTTTCAGGGTTTTTTGAGCTATGGTCTTAAACTTTGATGGACGGCCTATTTCAGTTTAATTGTTGTTTTCAATAAATTGCTTACTAAGTTTCATTTCTTTTTTTTAACCTTTTGAAACTCTACTTAGAACCTTATTAAGATCCAACAGTGCAAAATGTGAATTCTTGCAATTTTTCAGCTGGTCTTAAAATTTTGATCAGGAGTGTATTACAGAACATGTTTGAACATGTGTAGATGTTTCCCCCAGTGTTTATCTGGCCCCTGCATGAGCTTAGCTGTGTGTAACCACACTCCTTTCACTTTGATTTTAAGTCAGGTTCAATATGTTATGAAACCGTTCCAAGTGTCTTGCCTGTATCTGACCTGTGAACATCTCAAGCTGTAAGTGTTCAAATTGAAAGTTGAAGTTGCAATACTTGACAGTTTGTTTTGGCATCTTTCAATGAAAATTAAATGATTACCTTTCACATATGCAATAGAAGTGGTGTGACAAGAAGTAAAAGCACTTAGAGTTGAATACTGAGTTCTTCTTCTCTAGACTCCTGACAATCACGGTTATGATTCAGTCAGGCATGTCTCTGCTATTCTACTCCACGGTACCAAGATGTGTATGTAGTCCTTCAATTTGGATAGAGAGAAGGGGTGTATTTACAAATTCTGGTGTTTCAGCTCGTGCAGCTGTAATTTAAGTCCAATGAAACTGTAACGAAATTTATGTTGCCAACAATTGGCATGCTAGTAGTTAGCATAACAAGAAACTGGAAAAAGTTAAAAAGCAAATTCAAAAGACTGTTGCTGGCATCAGCTACAAGCCAGATCATTATTTAAACATCACTATCTATAAAGGGCCTAAAATACGATGTCTCTTCAGTGTATTAAGGTTTTCTTGTGATCTATGTTGATTTTGTCTCATTTGGTTAAATGATAAAAACGGGTGCTTTTATTTTGGCGGTGGAAATGCAGAAGGAAGTAAAATAGATATGTATAATGGTAAATGTGAACAAGTGTTTCTTCCAGAAAAAGGAAAAGTCATCTGTTTACTTTGTTTACTTAGCACCGGGTTGAAAAAGGCACAAGGTTTGTCAGTGTTTATGTCATTTGTGTGCAACATTGAGTTACGCTTTTCTTAGAAGTTTTTTCAGTTTATATTGAGTAGGCCTGTGTGTGTAAGTTAGCTAAATTGTCATATTAGTAGTGATGTGACATTCATAAACGAATCGAATCTTTTGAACGCCTCTTTGAAATGAACGATGGGAACCAAGTCTTTGTAAAGAGCCGTTCATTTTTTTTTTTTTTTTTTAAGGAGGGAGTGTCCGATTGCCTGTCAATTTAGTGTCATTGGGGAGGCACTGGGCAGGAGGAGAATGTTCGAGCAGAAAAAAAAGAGTGCTTGTGCACTGTGCATGTCTCATGGCAAGAAGTTAGCAAAAAAACAACGGTTTGAAGCGTGAGGTGAGCATACTCGAGGAGGCAGAGCTGGAAGACTGGTCGAAACCAGAGAAAAGTTTGAGAGGGAGTGAGTGACCACCTGTGAGTAATAAGCCAAAGAAAAATGTTATTTCATAAGAAAATGTTTTATTTTCTTCTTCATTTTTAGGCTACAGACTAGTCCACATAATGTACCGTGATGTTTTTTTTTGTCAAATTCCAGCATTTGACTAACGTCACCTCTCATGTCATGTATTTAGCCCACATATTTTAACTAACTATTCTTTATTATGGTAAGATAATATTTACTGTCACACCAATTAAACACCTTTAAAATGTAATGTCAATCATCACATGAAGCCTATTTAGTCATTAAAACATTGGTGTTTCAAAATAATGCAAAAAACATAAAAGAGCCAGTCTTTTGAACGGCTCTTGTCAGTGAACGGCTCCTGATTGAATGGCTCCCTTCAAAGAGCCAAAAGTCCCATCACTACATATTAGCCATGATACATCAAAATTCTGTTATCATTGCTATTCTTTGGCTAAATTAAGATTGCTATTAAGAGGAAACTCATGTTTAAGCTGTAAGATTTGTTCTGCAAAAACTGCAGTAAATTTGAATGTGGGAGAAAGCTTTTGAAACTGTAGTTTATGTGTAATTTGCACTTTTTTTGTGTGATTTATGTTGTATTATTATAGCACTCTATTGGAGATTATCACTAATTGTTAAAAACGGTTAAAAAGGGTCATTTCATAAATGTATTTGAATGGAAAAGTTAATTCATTTTCAGATTTAGGCTTTAATTTACAGTAAAATGTATTCCATTGTGATTAAATGTTACTGGAATGTTTTCAAAGGGACAGAATGTTAAAATATCTTTGTTTTTTCATTTTCTTCCAAGCTGTTACAGTGTGTTCAGAGCAAAGTTTAAGAGCTACAGTGTTATAAATAAAGACAGATGAACAATCATTTGGAGAGTAAGACCATCATTCAACCGGGGATGCTATAACTGTAACTGAATTTATTCTGGCAGCAATTAGCATGCTAGTGGTTAGCATAACAACAATGTAGAAAAAGTTAAAAATCAAATTCAAAAGACTGCTGTTAGCATCAGCTATAAGCCAAATCATTATTTAAACGTCAGTGTCTGCCCAGAACTTTTTCAGCTGGTGCATCCCTAATACCTGCAAACTGTATATGGATAACATGATTAGGTTAAAATGACACCAAATCTGGTTAAGTATGATCGACATGGCTCTAAACCAATCATATCTCTTGATGAAATAACACATTCAAAGGCCCTCCTCAGTTCCACAAGGATATTAAACTGTGTCATGGCATCTTTCACTGCATAATCAACTCAGTATACATAGAAGCCCACAGAAAACATAGGTCTAATAAATCTATTCAAGTTCTTTTTCAGTTCAATGTATTCGCAGAAAAGATGATGAAAATACTGAACCATTAAAGCAAATGCATTTGTGACATTATCTTGTACTAGTTGAATCAGAGATAGTATGGCTGTTGTATTCTTTGCTCACTAGGGGAAAACTAAATTAATCTCAATATATAAATGGTGCGGATAGATGGATGGAAACATAGTTATGTGTTGTCTGGCTGCTCTGCCAATATTATAGTACCACCGCCTCTGTGAATACTTCATCTGGAAAAAAACAGAAAAGGCGACATTCACTGCACAAACATGCAAACTCAAAGAAAACAGGGAGGGGGCAGCAGAACAAAGGGGAAAAAGGGTTCAGGTTGCAGGGCAGAGGGGGTGAAGTCGAGTCTCGGTTCTTACCAATTAACATGCTATCAGTTATCTGGAACTCTGCAAGTCTGACAGGTAGACACACAGAGGCAGCCCAGGAAGGTTGTGCATCTTTAATTGTAAACTCACAGATCTGCACCATTTGTTTCACATTTTAACCACCAACTCTAATGCACCAAGCTGTGAGAGACTGGCCCCTGCATCAGCTTTGACATTAATGGTCAACACAAAGACAGAAAACTAAGAATGGGCAAGAATGGCAACATTGGAATTAATGGACTACTACAGTCCCTAAAAACTCACTTAGACTAATGTCATGTTTCCTAATCTAATTTACATTTCATGTAAGTGATGATGCCTAACATACTTTTTCACACTTCAAGCTACAGTAACATTAAATGTTTAAGTTATGATATCGAAAAAACATACCAGTGGCTGGAAAAAGCTGGACTGAAAGACAGCACAGAGGCACTAAAAATGTCTGCACAGGCCCTGAACACCAGAGCAACAGAGGCCGGGGTCTACCACACCAGACAAGACCCCAGGTGTAGGCTGTGTAGAGAAGCCCCTGAGACAGTCCAGCACATCACAGCAGGATGTAAGATGCTGGCAGGCAAGGCATACATGGGGCGGCATAACCAGGTAGTGGGCATAGTGTAGAGGAACATCTGTACCGAGTATGGACTGGAGGTCCCAGGGTCCAGATGGGAGACACCCTCGAAGGTGACAAAGAACAAACAGGCCAAGATCCTGTGGGACTTCCAAATCCAGGCTGACAAGATGGTGATGGCCAGTCAGCCTGACATAGTGGTGGTGGATAAACATTGGAAGACAGTGGTAGTGACAGATGTAGCAATCCCAAGTGATAGCAGCATCATAAAGAAAGAACATGAGAAGCTTGACAAATACCAAGGGCTGAAAGAGGAGATAGAGAAAATGTGGGGTGTGAAGGCAACAGTGGTACCAGTAGTGATTGGGGTACTAGGGGCAGTGACCCCCAAACTGAGTGGATGGCACCCACAGGTATCAGGAACAACATCAGAGATCTGAGTCTAAAAAGAGCGCAGTCCTAGGAATAGCTAAGATCCTGCGCAGAACCCTCATGCCCCCAGGCCTCTGGTACAGGACCCGAGCCTGAAGGACACACTGCCCAGGTGGACGAGAAAAAGACTTTATGTATGTATGTATGTATGTGTGTATATATATATATATATATATATATATATATATATATATATATATATATATATATATATATCAATGGAGGTCAACTTGTATATATTACAGAAAATTTGGAGTCTAAAAAAAGGATTAATTTTGTAGTGTATACTTTTTAGGGACTCCTATTCTTACAATGCTTGTACATCACCACAATTCACCTATCATTACATGTATAATTCTGCTGCAAAATTTGCTGAAAATGAACTACAAATAGAGACTGTATAAGCTGAGCCAGTAAAATGCTACCATCCACAGAAGTGTATGTATATGTGTTGGCTACTGTAGTCAACAGCTGAGCCAAAGCCAGTCTCCCAAAAAAACACAGTATCTAGTGTCATTTGGTAAGTCTGTACAAACAAGCAAACAAAGAAATATCTGAATAGTTCAATAAGGTCCTGCTTTATCCTGTTGCAAACTCATTAACATTAACAGTCAGAAGCAACACAAATGTGTGCAGAAATCAATATTCTTCAGAGTCTTGTCCATTAGTTTTGAGTAAAGAACTTAGTCTTTCTTAGTACAGGACAGGAGGAAAGGAGGACAGAGGATTTTGTTTTCCTGTTCAGATCCACAGAGTCCAGTTCTAGGATGAATATCCATGCGGCCACAGAGGACCTTAGATTTACCATTACACTGAAAAGAGTAAAGACACAGAGTTAGAGAAAGGGAAAATAAGTTACCTTACAATGTCACTATCAATGTTAACTCAGTTACAGATGCAAAGCATGCAGGTTTATCTTAAAGTGGATATTTGGCCACTAGCAAAATGCACTGGTTATGTCAGTGGTGTTTCAGAAGAATGATAATTTGTCCTTGTCATCTGTCTGAAAATTAATTGGGTTCTATAATTTTGTTTTCATTTTCAGATGGAGAAATATATGTCAGGGTTTGAGGAAAACAGTGAAGAAGAAGAGGGAAAGAGTGGTATCAAATAAATAAGATAAAGTCAGATGAGGTGACATCAGGGTCATTTAAGGACACATTTGTCAAGGACGTTTCAACAATTAAGTCTGACCAACCTGCAAACACAGGATCTACAACTGGAGGTTAATGCCTCTGGAAATCTAAATACATATTCACCTTTGCAATCATTGCCCCGTGTGCATAAGAGTAAAAGATTTACAAATTAGATTCAATAAAAATTTGACATACTGTCAGACATTTTTGAAAACACTTCAATACTTGGTTTGATTTGGGCTTGTGATTGATTTTGCAGTCATAGTGAGACTTTCCTGTAACGACAATGCCGCGTTTCCACTTTGTGGAACCAACTCGACTTGACTCGACTCAGGTACCAGGTACTATTCCTGGAGACCGTTTCCATTACAGGATACTACAAACTTTAGAGTGCCTAGACGTCATAGCGATGCGGCGCGTTACTTCTGTGTCGTCTGCTCAGGGAGTTGCTGATAAACTCGCCACTTGCGTGTTGTCTCGTCAAGCTCATGCTGAATTTTTATGTTGGCCACCAAAGACTGAATCTCCTCGACCAACCATGGTGTAGTTTTGCGGGCTGTCATCATGTGGATTAACCTACCGCTATATTTACTGTAAACTTCCGCATCTGTTTTTTGTATAACAGCGGGTTACAGAGACAACTCTCTGACCAATCAGTGGTCTGCAGTGTTTACACATCATGTTTTAGTATCTGTTCTCCAGTCTTGGATCCTCAGCAGAGGTGATACAAAAAATCTAGTACCGGGTACCAGATACCTGGGGCCTCATGTACAAAGCGTGCGTACGCACAAAAACCTGGCGTACGCCCTTTTCCACGCTCACGTTCAGATGTATAAAGACTGAAATGACCGTGGAAATGTGCGCTCCTTCACGCCAAGTCCATAGCTGGCGTACGCACGTTTCTAGTGCTTTGGAACCATTGGCGACACTTAGAGGTGACACTTAGAAACTGTTAATAATGTGGAAAAGGTCATTCCTCTGATTGATGTGCACATTGGAGATACACAGAAGAACAATGAACACACCGGCACGTCATCCTACTGTCAGAGCAGCACATCCACCACCAGAACCAGAACCAGAACCAATTAGACCCTGTATCCATCAATGCCAATCCTGTCCGGATGGACATTCAGCAACAACCATATAAAGAGACAAGGACATAAAATTCATTGGTTGATAAATATAGTGTTCATGTCTGTGAGAACATTTATTAGTCGGTCCAGTCGCTCATTGACTCCGCCGATTGTCCTCACGATGTCCTAATGTGACTCGGGTCAGCACAGACCCATGCCAGTCGGACGGGCACCAGCAGTGGGCTGTGGCGGACCGGAGGACCAGCTAACGCTGGGGAGTCAACAGGAAGCCTCTGTGAAAGGAGGATGATACTGGGTCTGACTGTCTTCTGTCTCATTGTTGGAAAATAATAATTTGAGTGATTAAACATGAGTCAAAGTCTTTGATTTCCTCTTTGATATCCTGACATGATTACACATGAACCTTTATCCTGTTTGGCTGTGATCAGACTGTTGTATGACCCGTAGAATGAACTAATGTGTGACTTACACTAATACTAAATATACATTTATCTTGGGGGTGATCCGCATCAGCCCTGCAAGAAAAGTGTCACAATATCGGCGACTCTTTCCTCGAACGGTCTCAGTTCGTCTCTTTTCTCCTTCCGCCTGTTTCGGCCTCCGCTTCGCGTCCACCTTGACGTCATCGTCTGATCCTGCAGACAGGGGAATCCCAGAGGGAACCCCACCTGCAGACCCCGTTTATGCTGATTTGCATATTTAAATGTGGGCGTGGAGGGGGAGGAGTCAGGTACTCCAACATATGCGGATCAATTCCACGCTGATTGGGATGAATAAAGGAAGTGTACTTGGATTCGGGCGTACGCACAGTTTCATACATCTGGATTTTTTTGTGCGTTCGGACTTTTCTGGATTTGGGCGTACGGCAGGTTTCAGTATGAAATCCACGCAAGTCTTTGTACATGAGGCCCCTGGTCCTTTTTCGTAATGGAAACGCAAAAAGGCCGAGTTGAGTCGAGTCGAGACGGTACCACGTAGTGGAAACACGGCATAAGCCCAGACTGGAGGTGGTACAAGTTAAGGAATGGTGTAGAGGAAACAACCTGCATGTCATTGCGGAGAAGACTAAGGAGGAAATTAAGGATTTTAAGAGAGATGGTCACACACACCCACAGCAACCCTGTCCTGACTGCTTTCTACAGGTGTGCGGTAGAGAGCATCCTCAGGTCCTGTCTCACAGTCTGGTATGGGAACTGCTCTGAACGAACAGGAGGGCTTTGCAGAGGGCGGTTAAGGCAGCACAGAAAATCACAAACTGCTGTCTCCCCTCCATCAAAGACTTTAACATCAACAGGTGCAGGAGCAGAGCTTGCTGCATTATGAAGAACCCCACCCACCCTGCAAATGGACTGTTTGTGTTCTTCCACTTTGGCAGGAGGCTGAGAAACCTCAAATCGTGGACAACAAGGCTGAAATGCAGCTTCTTTCCACAGGCTGTGAGGCTGATGAGCTCTCTAAGTGCACTGAGCTGCACTGTATGTCATACATGCACATGCACTTTATTTTGCTTGGCTGCTAGGGAATCCTACTATAATGGACGTTTCTGTGTCCAGTGTGTGTTTGTCTGACGCGTGTCCTGATGTTGCAGCGCTGGAGGGCGTACAGGTGCAATGCCGCTGTTGCACCACGGGAGGGCGCTATCGTACAATGGCACCACGGGTACAAATGCTGCTAGTGTCTTTTAAACAGTGAATGTTTTATGTGTATTTACTTATGTATGTATTTTTAATTGCCCTTTTGTTAAATACTTTTACTGTTTTTATCTTATTGTTTAGATTATCGCACTGGGACCCAAGTACAAGTTTTGTTCTGTCGTGTGCAACATGGAATGAACAATAAAACAACAATAGAATGAACCTTGAAAACACTGAACTATACGAAGTACCTATCCATCTAGGTTGACATCCACAGTCTTTTACATGGAATGAACTTCTCTAGTTTTATGGCATTGTTCCCGTTTCCATCTTTCATCTCTGCTGTGTCCTCCCTCTTCACAGATCACATGACCCAGTGTCCCAAAACACAGAGTGTAATGCCATATTTCCACTATGTGGAACCGGCTCAACTCAACTCAACTCTGGTACCAGATACTATTCCTAGGGACCGTTTCCATTACAGGATACTACTGACTTTAGAGTACCTGGACATCATAGTGATGCAGCATGTAACTTCCGTGATGTCTGCTCCGAGAGTTGCTGATAAACTCGCTCATTGCACCATCAAGCTCACGCTGAATTTTTTATTGGCCACTAAGGACAGAAATGTCTGAACTTCCTTGACTGACCATGGTGTAGTTTTGTGGGCTGCCATCATGTGGATTAACCGGTATACTTATCGTAAACTTCTGAATCAGTGATTTTTTTTTTTTTTTTTAAAAAGGGGGAGGGGGTCACACATTGATGACGCAATGACACAGAGACAACTCTCTGACCAATCAGTGGTCTGCAGTGTTTACATGTCACATTTTAGTATCTCTTCCCAGTTCTGTAACCTCGCAGAAACAGATACCAAAAAATTTGTACCAGGTACCAGATTCCAGGTTACTTGACGTAATGGAAACGTAGTAAGGCCGAGTCAACTCGAGTCCAGCCAGTACTACATAGTGGAAACATGGCATCCAAACCACAGACAGTAGACGATATTTAAGGTTGTGTAACTTTCAGATTTTGGTGGCACTGTTAGCCCTGATGGTGAAAGGACTAATGAAAAGCCCATTAAAATGTTTTAACCACTTTTGAATGAGGTTAGGAACATTTATTTTCACTCAACTTTCTACATTAATTTTGATACCAAATGGATATTGCACTATTTTGAGCCAAATTTCCAGAGGCAATAACTGGTGACACAGAATTTTCCAATCACTGAAATTTAAAGTGTCCTATCAATTTATATTAAAAAAACAAAACAAACAAAACACCACTTTATACATAAAATGAAAGTGTTTTCTAACTTCTAAAATTTAAAGATACTCTTACACTCCTTATCCCTACAAAGTGACTCCTCTTAAATCACATCACAGTGTAAACGTCTGTATAAGAGGGTAATGTACTCATTTTAATTCATAATTTAAAAATATATGCCTTATCCACTATGAATTAACAGAAAATGTTAGTAAATGTCTACAGTCAAGATGGAGTAGAACCTCTGAGTATGAGTGCACCACTGTACCAATTATTTGCTTTACAAGCTACAGCTTGTGAGTATTTTTGTCTTGAAATACGAGTGAAAATCCACAGTAAGAGTGAGCTTCATACTAACCGTCACTATTCAGCACTGAGCTCACACATGCTGTCCCCAACAGGAGCAGCCTCTGTTCAAGATTGCAAAGGAGAACGCAATAGTGATTCTCCTTCCAAAGAAGTGGTTGCAGGCGCAACAAACCCCACCCCTCACACGTATTGTAGCTTATTTTGGCATCGATCCAGCTGATGTCATCATGTCTACGTGTGTGCTAATGTCAGCATATCAACTGCCTCTATACATGTGCCAAGTTTGAAGTAAATTTAAACAAAATAGATGTTTTTATAGACGTGAAATTTTGCCCATTATAAGTAAATGGGGAAAAAAAAGATTTTAACAATTCATAAAAAATTGAAACTTTGACCTACTTTTCCCAAAATGTAATGACATCTATTCTGGGTCACTGGCAGTCTATAAACCCAATTTGGTATGAATTCAACCAATAGTTTTGCTGCTAGAGTGTTAACAACCAAACAAACAAACCGAACCAAAAACAATACCCCTTGCCTCTCCTTCGAGGGGCGGGGTAAAAATAATCATCCTCCTCATCCACAGTCTTCCTGTCACACAGATCTTTAAGGTAAATAAGTACCGTAAATTCCGGACTATAGACCGCACCTGAATATAAGCCGCAGACCCTAATTTTAGAAAGAAAATCAATTTTGTACACATATAAGCCGCGTCAGTTTATAAGCCGCGGGTGTCCACCAGTGGCGATTTCTCATAGACTGCAAGAGAAGCCCGGCTTCCCCTATCATTATGAAAATTAAATGGTTAAATATGTTTGGTTGTGCTGACATTTCATTGACTACACGTGTTAAAACACGTTCATCTCACAGACGAGTTCGTTCAGAATCAGCTTTATCACAAATCATCAGACTCTGTGTTGTTCACTTCTCATACATTCCCGTTGCACTGTTTCCTCATATGATCTATGGTCAATGCATTTCCCCGTTGAAGCCTGGCTTCTATGGGAGTCTATGGGACCGAGTGGAACCTTTTTTTTCATTGCGTCAAAACTGGACGGTAATTGGATAAAGGTTTTCTTTGAGTTCAAATGAAATTATTCCCTGTATGTAAATGGGTATGATATGTGTGAGTATCTTGGGGTCTTGTTCACGAGTGAGGGAAGGATGGAGCGTGAGATTGACAGACAGATCGGTGCAGCGTCTGCAGTGATGCAGTCGCTGTACCGGTCTGTCGTGGTGAAGAAGGAGCTGAGCCAAGAGGTGAAGCTCTCAATTTACCGGTCAATCTATGTTCCTACCCTCACCTATGGTCATGAGCTTTGGGTCAGGACCGAAAGAATAAGATCCCGGATACAAGCGGTCGAAATGAGTTTCCTCCGTAAGGTGGCTGGGAGCACTCTTAGGGATAGGGTGAGAAGCTCAGTCACCAGGGAGGAGCTCGGAGTAGAGCCGCTGCTCCTCCGTGTTGAGAGGGGCCAGCTGAGGTGGCTCAGGCGTCTGTTTCGGATGCCTCCTGGACGCCTCCCTGGGGAGGTGCTCCGGGTATGTCCCACCAGGAGGAGGCCTCGGGGAAGACCCAGGACACGCTGGACAGACTATGTCTCTCGGCTGGCCTGGGAACACCTTGGGTCCCCCCGGAAGAGCAGGAGGAGGAGTCTGGGCATCCCTGATTAGACTGTTACCCCCGCGACCCGGCCCCGGATAAAGCGGAGGATAATGAATGAATGAATGAATGTGTGAGCTTGCTGTCATATCTATAGGTTGATTCGTTGTTAATATGATGATTAAAAACAAAAGACAAAAAACAAGGCAATAAAAGGATAGTAATAAAAGCACATTTTCTCTTTGTTTTTTTTGTCAGTGGACTTATCGGGGTTTCCTTTGGATTCGTGCCGATACAGGATTGACTTGTTTTTGCACCGGCTGTGGATTCACAGACTTAAAATGACTTGAAAGACACTTGAAAGTGAACAAATTTTTGTTTTTCGTTAGAGTAGGACTTTCAATTTATTTTTAAAATATAAAGATTAAAAACAAGTAATTACGTCTGTTGTAATATCATTTTCATTTAACATTACGCATGACGTGTGCATTAATTCTGAGATGCTTTAAATTTATGACGGTCTCTGGAGAGCTTTATTGGGTGTTTTCATTCAGAGTTTTGTTTTGTATATTTGTGAAACAATATTAACATTTGAAGGTTTACTATTTTTCCTTAAAAGTTCCCCTTTTGTGTGTGTTAATATTAACTTTATAAAGGTTAACTTGTTAATGTTATCCATTCCTGCATACCTGGTAACAATAGACAGATTCTCCCCTGGGGTGTGGCAGGCAATAAGGTAAAGTCGTCGTGTAAGCCGCATCGGAGTATAAGCCGCAGTGTTTAAAGCGTGGGAAAAAAGTAGCGTCTTACAGTCCGGAATTTACGGTAAATAAAACCAGTTAAATTTTTTGCATTCTCTTATTGTGTTTTTATAATTGTTATTTTCTTTCTAACGGCGCACTTTTTCTGTTTTAAAAACCCTTAAAAAATTATTGTAAGGTGTTTTTGGGGGACTGGAAGGGATTAATTAGATTTCAATTAATTTCAAGAGGGAAAATTGATTTGTAAATGTAAAAAAATGAGTAAATGCAAAACGGATCTCAGTCATGCAACAAATGAAACTCATACTACGAGGTTCTACTGCATATGGTTGATTATAAATAAGGTAATTAGGATAAATACGATCTATTTGAACTATTGAAAGAATCAGAATAGTGAAAGTGTTAGAAATACAGTGAAGCCCAAGCCAACATTTCCTTATGCCCGGGTCAACATTTCAGTGAGCATTCACAGGTTCTAAGGCAGTGATTCAGGAAAAAGTTATGCATGCATCTTCTTACCATCTTCCTCATCTTTGCCTGCATGAAAAAAGAAAAAAGAAACAAGTGTTAGGATCAAACACAAACAAGCCACAATGAGCGTAACCAGAGCAGCTAATGGCCAGTGGACTGCAAATTTATGGCATATTTCATATCATATAATGAAGACACTGAAACAGGAGTGGACAATATTTCCAATACCTCTGTTTCAAATTAACCTAAACATAAAAAACTGCCCAGGTATTAACACCAGTGGCTCAGTTCTGTTTTTTCTATGTATGTGCACTATGCCACTCTGCCATTCTAAATAATCACACACAAACAGAAAACAATAATAATTCAACTGATAAAAATGTAATAATAACCAACAAATATCCAACCCTTTAAATTAAGTTCTCTACAAAATAAACACAATTCCATCTCTTACACTAACCACCCAGGATCTGCATTGGAGAGCCCTCTCACACAGATATATCCAAAAGAGTTTTAACAAGTTACTGGTGCGTAATCATTTACTATTTTACAAATAATTACATTAAAGTACTGCTTATTAATGTACCAATTGTAGCAAATCAGTACCAAAGCCAAGCAATCAGTATTGGACCTAAAAATGTCCGATTAATTCACCCAAGTCATAATTGTGTTTTGTGAGTTCATTATTACATTGTCCTTTGTCTCCTCAACTTCAAACTGGATATTTTGACGAATTAAAAAAAAAAAAATTCTGAACATGATCCTGACGTGGTGTGCAAACAAGAAAAGGACAACCCAAAAACATGAATTAGGCCAACACTGTCAGTGGAACCGAGGCATAAAATTACTAACAATGGCTTATTTTGACACTGGTCTGAGTCTACAATAGCAGAACTAGTGCTGTGACGTGATATGGCAGTGACAGTGATATGATGATGATACGACAATGATTAGATCTTCCTAAATGCACTGGACAGTCCACAGTGACTGTACAGCTCCTGATGGTATCACTACTTAAAACATAATGTGCATGCACTTGAAAACCCTTAGCCTTCAGTCCATTCCAAAGTTTTTGCACATACAGACGGACGGACGATGTGCCAGACCCCCCCCCCCCCCCCCGACCTCAATCCGTCCTCAATCCAGACCTCAGTACATAATTCTACAAGTAATGCGATGGACCTGTATAGAGCTGGGTATCATGGCAAATTTCCTTAATCCATGCGATTTCGATTTATAAGGTTCTGAATCGATTAATCACGATTTGATTTGATCCAATATGGATGCAATTCAGTATTAATTTCTTGATTCAGATTCATTTAGTGATACCAAAGTACAATTTTGATCTGTAACCTGATTATTTGACTACCACAGTCATGCAGCACATCAATACTGGTATCAATATTGACATTAGAAAGGAAATAAGTATGAAATTTCAGCAGTAAATAGCTGAATCTACTCTTAAATAATGAATGGGAATGGGTCGAACCGAGAACTACCAAGAAGAACGATGACCTGGGCAAATGAGAACTTACACAGGCATCGATGGACAAAGAATGCAAACAAGTCTATGCTGAATATAATACCATCTAAGTATGTTTAAAACATTTTTCTAAAAAATAAAAACCGTCACGTGCCCACACATGAAAACCCTTGGTCTTCCGTCCACGCCAGGGTTTCCGTATCATTGTTGACTATCTGCTGAGCCCCCCAGTTGAGAACTACTGGTGCATGCCAGTTTTTGCACATAAGGACAGACAACGAACCGATGATAACACCCTACGGCAAGGGCCGAGGGTAACTTGTGCTGCACACTAGAAGTAATGTACTTTCAAAATATGTAAGTCTTAAAAAGGTGATTTTAAATTTATTTTTTGATCTACTTGACTTTTTTAAGGATCATTTATGCTCGCTTTTCGTACATAAACAGGTACATCCATTTGTAACGCTGTCATGCATCCCGCGCATTGAAATAGGTGTTTCTCAATCAATCCACCAGAGGGCGCCGCTCTTAATTACCATACTGGCTGAATACCATGAAAAAGAGTAAAGTTTTTTGAGAAGAGGAAAGTGAAAAATAACAAACATGGCGATGACAGAGGAGGTTTTACTAATGTGGATACTAATGTTAATATTCAGAAGGGTAGTTGTCATAAATATGTCAGTAGTTTTTCCCTAACTCACACAGTCGCTCTTTGAAAAGTTCCACTATTTGTGGAAATTATTCTGTTCAAATCTCAACACCGCTTCCACTGTTCCTGGGGATACTGCTCTGTAATCTCTGTCTAGGTACAGATCTGCAAACTCCCGGAAAACGGACAGAATTACGTACAGAATGTTCGCAGGGGACAGACAGAACGCTCCATCTGTATCTGTCTGCGTCTTTAACGTAGAGCATAAATGAGCCCTAAGACTACTTAGAACAGAATTTAATGCCCATTTCACGGCCATCCAGGCAAAAATTTCTGACTCCTAGAATTTAGGGAAAAAGTATTTATTTACTCCAATGCCTTGATTCCCATCATTCCAAGTCATTTCTCACCAGGGGCTGCAATGTTAGCGATAATTGGTTCCTAATTTCAATATAAATTATCGGGTTGGAACAGGTGGAACTGAGTAGACTAACGTTACTTTCTTTGCAACTTGGACATTTCCCAGACACATTTAAACACAATACAGTGAACAAGTTTATGGCAACATAACTTAAGAGCTACCATATCAAATTTAATACCTTTTAAAGATTTTTTTAAGGTATTACATGCAGATTTGTAAATTCAAGACTTTTAAGACTTTTCAAGACGTGCAGGAACCCTGAGTAGTACTCCTATAGTACTCATGCAGTACTCATACAATCCTCATATAGTAATCCTCATATAGTTCTCATATAGTCCTCATATGGTAGTATTCATAAAATCTTCATATAGAAGTACTCATATTGTACTCATGTAGTAGCACTCATAGAGTCCTCATATAGTAGTACTTGTGTAGTAGTCCTCATATTGCACTCATGTAGTACTCACTCTTAGGAGGCCACGGTTTGGGCTCCCACTCCGACTTGGGTCTGGCGTTGATCTCTGCAATCCGTTCATTGAACCTGGCCTGGTCTGATGTCACTGTGCTAACAGCCTGAGGACAGATGACGGTACATAACAGTTTTCTTCTCATTTTGGGAACAAAGAGGTGCAGAAATAAAGAAATATTCTTTTCACCTCATTTTATGAAAAATGCTTTTTTTTTCTTTTTTTTTAGATTTCTTTAGAGGTCATTTAAAAGTAGACCAATATGACTTTTTTTTTTTTTTTAAACAATTCATCAATGTTTGTAGGTTTGGTACCTGAGTTAACAGGCTTCCAAAGTCAAATAACAGAGGACAAAAATTACTCTAAAATGGAAAAATTGCTTCTAACTACAGGTTACAGGGTTTGCAGTTCCAGATGTATTGATTATTTACTTGATTATTATTTTGTGTCATACTTAATTTCAGACACATTATATTTTTTATGCAGGGGAGGGTATGGGAATGAATAAATAATCAGTTATCAGCGCTTTCATGCTTTAAGCAAGTATTATTAGATCAGCTTTTAGAAATCAAAATCAAAAAATTTTTTTATATTTCTTAGCATTTTGCCTTTATATCCCTGTTCACTCTCTCCTTTCACTCACAGCTTGCTTGACCATTGCTTTCTCTCCTTCATCCATTGGCTTTGTGTGTCTTAGCAATAATAGAGTGTGAAGGTAATTTGTTAAATGAAAATGATCATATAATAAAAACTACTAACATATGTCACAGCGCCGACGAAGGCTCCTCCACACAGAATGGCGTAGACAATATTCTCCCCGGACCCGCCAGGAAGTGATGACATCGGCCTCCGCTGGACAGCTGAAAAAAGGTAATGTCCATGTTAGAGATGACAAAATCATGTCCAAGGCCAAAACAGATCTAATTCAATAAAATATTTTTGGATGCATAACATAAAATAAGATGTTATTCAGTGATGACAGTGCATGATGTTTATCTGTTTAATTGTAGGAAATGTTTAATAACTATATGATTAAATGTGTGTTCATTCAAAGACAGTGTTGTTCAAGGGCTGAAAGTTCACTTAAGTTAATTAGAATTAATGTTACAGTCACACAAAACGGGTAATAAATAACACCCAAGAAATTACAGCAGAAAACAATTTCTGTGAGTTATTGGTGCTGCTGTTATGCCTCCATGTTTGATAAAGGACGCTGGTGACTGTTCTACAGGACAATAACAATATTGTCCTGGGATTGGGATATCTTGTGTCTGTATTAGGAATAATGTGCTGCACAAGCCTATAAGCTTCAGTGTCAGTGTGAAAGGGATTAGTGACAAAGCACCTGAAGGTGATCTGCTGCTCATGATGCCTCCCTCTGATTGGATTGGGACCAATAGGTTTACACAGCCCTAACTATGCTGACCAGCACATGGTTAACCCCTGTTGGGGTCGTTTTATACACGTCATGGAATTCCATAGTGACATTTAGCTCATTCCTGTTTTTTTTTTCCAGGTAATGGTGGTGTGGGAAAAATGTTCAAATCTTTGAGTTCATCAAAGTTTGTTTCTATGGTATAGGTTAAGCCTTTTATAAAAGTCAAGTACATAATTTTCTTCTCCAAATGCCCTTTTACCAGAGGTGGCAAAAATCTACACATTTTTTACTCCAACAAACACATTTTTTACTATAGTAAAAGTGGAAAAAGTCCATTTTTTGAAATGCAGTTAATGTATAAATGCCAAAAATCCATCTCTGGGGAACATTACTTTTCATTTCTATTCTATTTAAAGCAAAATTAACCTTAGGGCTTATTAACATGAAAAGTAGAGGTATTTGTGTTACAAATATAAGGAAAAGGAAAAGATAATCAAAATAAAACTTATTCAGTTAAAGCACAGATATCTGAGAATGAATTATAAATGATTTGTTCTTTGTTGCCTCCTACCTCGGTTACCTTTGCCAAAATTAAAGGCAACGAGACTTGGACCAAAGTTAGTAGCTTAACTCTTGCCAAAAACTCATCAAGTCATCAGCTGTATAAACACTGCAGACGCTGAAGGTAAAAAGTCCCCCATCCATGAATCCAAACACTGCTGTGGATATTCTATAATCAAAAAAGGCTGTGTTTAACTTTAGGACTGAACAGAACCTCTGGAATTTTACATGATAAAAAATTAAAATTGTAATTTACTACACAAAAATCAATGACCTTGCTCCAATAGTTTTAACATTCTCTGTGAGATGGCCTCAGTCTGGGTTATGGGTTAGAGTTACTAGACTGTTATGTCCAGTATTGATGGTCTATAACTTCTCTTTTAGTGAGACTAACCCACCACGACTCCTCCACCCTCCCCTTACTGACACTAGGGTTAATGTTAGCCTTAGATAATCACCTCAGGCCGATAGTTGTGAACCAGTGGAGCACATACAAGTCATAGGATTAGACCATGATACCACCCACTGATTAAATGGACCCCCAGATGGGAGAGTTACTGCAGTCAGTTACTGCAGACTCCTGGTCGAGGGTTTTGACTTACAAATAATAGATAATAGTCTAGTGAAGCCGATGTATGACTGAGACCAACAAACACATCTGAGAACAACGTAAAAACATCTGGATTCTGATCCACCTGAACCATAAACAGGGGGAAAATATTTGACCAAATACATATTACACATCTTTCTGGTGCGTTGAAATTGTTAATGTGGTAACAGATCCAATTCTTGGGGGGATCATGTCTGTGAAAATTATTTCTGTGAAAATGTTAGCCATGTGACTGCCCCAAGATGCACCAATATTGGAGTGGTATCCATGGGACTTTAATATCGGTCTTTAAAGTTCATATTACCGAATACTTTGTAAATCTATATCTTGGTGATGTCGCTTTACTAGAACGGAGGGAGGATACAAAATTATTACAGGCGCTTTTAGCAGCCAGCAGGAAATCTATTACAAGAAGGTGGTGAAACCGAACTCTATCAACAATAAAAGATTGGTATGAGAGCATCTTGCAAATATTCAAAATGAAAAAACTGACTGACTATCAGAATCCAGAGGGATAAACTTTTATCATATTTGGGACAAATGGATTAAGTTTGTATCCTCTAGCCACCCAGAATTTGTATCACTCCTCTAAAAATGTCCTCTTTTTTATAATCTCCCAGTATTCTTTCTACGATTTATGTTTTCCTGCATAAACATGTTCAATGTTTAAAGAACCCAGAGGTAATGTAACGCTATGATTGTTTTTAAGTGAGAAATACCTAAACTGTAAGCACCCAGTTCATATGTTAGGTTATTGTTTGTTTGTTTTTTACACTTTTGTATGTATTAAATAAGAAATACGAAAACGGCTCTACAAAACAAAACAAAACAAAACAAAAATAAAATTATATATATATATATATATATATATATATATATATATATATATATATATATATATATATATATATATATATATGAATACTGCAAAAAAAAAAAAAAAAAAAACATTTCATTCTGGAAATATAATTACAGTAACAAACTACCCTTTAACAATTAAATGTGAATAACCTGAACAAATACAAAAAACCTGAAATGTCTCAAGAAAATCAAGTGCAATTTTAACAATATTCTGCCTGTTATTAAATGTTTTGTGCCTTTGTAGATTCGATCCGTAACGCACGTTTAAATGATAAGTTACCTTATTCCGTAAAATCCTACAAAAATTCCAGTCTGTTTTTTTTTTTTTTTTTTGTCTATTATTCCACTTAAAACACACAGTAAAGCAAAACCTTATCTTTTCACAATCTTTTTTCTTGAAAGTAGAAGTAGTCCTGAAAAAAAGGACACAAGCACATACGCACAGCAGCTTTTACGACACTTCTACAGCTAGAATAATAAAATAATTCCGAGCAGCCTCTTTCACTGAAATATTTTTTCTGGGGTTATAGGCGCTTTGCGCAGAATACTACAGTACTTACATAGCATGTGAACCCTTAACCTAAGCATAACCTTAACACCTAACTCCAACTGCAATCATCCTCAACCTTTAACCATGAAACCCCTAACCTAAGCATAACCGTAACCCCAACTATAAACCCCCAATCACGAACCCTAACCCTTAAATGAACCTCTAATCTAAACATAACCCTAACCCAGGGGTGTCCAAACTTTTTTTCAAGAGGGCCAGATCTGATAATGTGGACATTGCCAGGGGCCAGTGGTCCCTTTGGACATTTTTTAAACCGTAAAAATTACATATAAATGCGCTGTTCTACAATTTTATTTTCATTGTCACAATATCATTTTTTTTAAATGGCAATGTAACCAAATCTAAGCCACTCAGGTGTGAACAAATTAAAAAAATATATATATATTTCTGCCTTCCTTTCACATCTGGAGTCAGATAACATAGAACAAACTGTATGGAGTATCTTAAACTTCCAAGTTGATAAAAAATCTTAACCCCACATTCATTTTAAACATGACTTATATAAGTAATCATTACTCATATATTACTCAGTAATGCAGAGTCTGTTAACATTTCAGATGAAAACATATGACTCTTACTCTTGTCTTTCACAAAATCATTCAGAAAGTAATATTTTGTGTCACATCTACAAGTACATAACACCAGCAGTTATAGGCAACTAACCTGGCAACTTGGTAGCTTGCCTTGGTGGTGAATTCATTGAATTCCCAGGTTCACATGAAGAGTCACTGTTGTGAGTTTAAAGCAGATTGAATTTGCTTCACTTTTTCGGAACGCTCACTCCCTGCTAGCTTGTTGTATGTGTTAGCTTGTTTTGTCTGCTAGTGTGTCTTTACATTGAATTTCTTAAACAAGGCAACAGTCTCTTGACAAATTAGGCAAATACAATCGCCTCGATTTTCAGTGAAAAAAAAAAAATTGTAATTCCCATCTCTCCTGGAAGCGGCGGCCCTCACTGTCAACTTCCATTTTTTTATTTACAGGCGCCATGGTTAGAAATTAGTGAGAAGGGTTCACGGCAAAGTCACAGAGCCAGATAGAGTTAGAGTGGTGCTGCCACCATGAGGCGAAAGGAGAAACTGCATTTGGAACCTTTTGTGATTCATGTACTCAGTTCAACAGTCCAAGCGGGCCATAAATAATACATTCTAAAACCCAAGCTGTGGGCCGTCTAAAATCTGACCGCGGGCCATGATTGGCCCCCGGGCCGGACTTTGGACATGCCTGCCCTAACCCAACTATAAACCCCCCACCCTAACCCTTAACCATGAACTGTTAACCTAAGCATAACCCCTTGAACATTGCCCATTTACTTAACTTGTATTTTAAAACAACTACTCAGTAAAAATAAATATGTAATTATTTCAAAACCTTATTATTTCAATATTTACTGTTAAGGGGCTGATACCACACCTACATGCGAATCAATTTGCTAGCTAAACATAGTGACGTACCGCAGATGTGTGGCTCGAGCTCCACCTGGAGCTCACCTTCATCACGTCAACACAGACTATTTCCACGGGGACCACGCACCGTGACTGTTATATAATGTTACGTGACACAGCGAACCTCCTGGTTTGTCTAATTTGGGGAGGGGGGTTCCCCGACCGCTGGACTCAGCTGTATGGCTCTTGCCTTTACATTTGGATACCGTCACACATGCACACCACGTGACACACAGTGGCGACCATGTTTCCATTGGTACATACAGACTAATGAAGGTCACACACTAATGTACACACGGTGCACAAGTTTGAATAAAAGACACTAATAAGAGCTGAAACAACATGTAACAGGGACTCTGACTAAAGTCCATAGATCAAAAATAAACAGCTTAGTCTATTCGCGGTGAAGTAAAGAATATCAACAACCTGCCAAACAGGATTAGTTTAGATCAAACAGTCTGAGGATCCGATAAACACTGGCACCACCGAGTTTCACCTAAATAAACCATAAAAGTCAGTGTTTGACCCACAAATAAACAGTACAAGTCAGCGTTTCAGTCTGTGGAGAACAACTACATGTTGAACAAAGTTACACAAAGTACAAACTACCTTTGTACTTTAAAAAATAAATGATGAATGGACAAAAATAATCCAAAAAGTTTTTTGTTACCAGCCCCGTTACCCTCCCCATGCCTCGGTCATTTCCATCCTCTGGTCCATGTACGCTGTGGGGCCCGTAAACCCACGCGGGGACAGAGTGTACTATTCCACTGAATCAGTGAGAAGATACGGACCGACCACACAACGGCATATGGACACAGGCAAAGTGAATCAGTGAATAAATGTGTTCAGTTTGTGTGTATGCATGGCCCTGTGGCCTTGGCGGAGGTCACTCACTGTCCCGGAGGGGTCTCCACGCCACCCTTCGGGCCAAAGGCCCACACCTCTGCCAGGCCGCTCTGCACCAAAACATCACTGCTCCGAGGGGTTGGACGCTGCAGCTTCAGCGGAGGGTGGATGAATGGAATGGAGATGGGCTCCGGAACAGAAACAGGCCAGGGGGGCGGGGGGAAGAGGGGGCGGGGCAGATACGTCTTCTGTTGCGCAACGTGCGTGTATGACGTCTCAGCGGAGCCCGAGATATGAGCGCATGTTAATGCCACAGACACAAGACTC
Organism: Sphaeramia orbicularis; assembly: GCF_902148855.1. Lineage (NCBI taxonomy): Eukaryota > Metazoa > Chordata > Actinopteri > Kurtiformes > Apogonidae > Sphaeramia > Sphaeramia orbicularis. The sequence continues at coordinate 48,991 of NW_021941678.1, forward strand.
GTGGACTGGATTAAAAGACAGGTGGTGTTGAATGAAATAACACAGAGGAAGTACTGAAAAACAGACATACATTTGAGAAACAGGTCCACAAATATCCAGTGAATGCTCATAAACCCCAATTTTAAATGTTTAACATAAGGAACCATTTGGAGTCATAGTCCTGTCTTCATTACTGTAAAACAGATGACATAAACATACACATTATATGCATGTATGTAACATGTGAATGGTGGTCCATGGACAGAACCAAAACATGTTTTTTCCTGTTTGAATTGTGTCTACATTTACACATGTGATGTTTATCAATTTAAAGAAAAAATATACATGTCAAGGAAGTCACAATTTGTGGTAAAGATAATAAAGTAACATCTAGTTTTGTCTGAAACCATTTGACAGACTCATCTGTCATATCCAATACATGTGATAAACTTTAACACGGCCGTGACTGTATTGAAAGCAGTAAACACCAGTGCAGTCTGGGCATATTAAAGCTGTGGAAACATCCTCAGACTCTGAACAGACAGAACAAACACTTATGAAGACACCACCTCTGTGATTTTCTGCTGTGTCATCTTTATGTATATGCATGGTCTGAACAAACTGCAACTTTCTTGACTAAACAGAAAAAATGTCATGTGTTAATATGTAAATGATGACATAATTCAAGCATAATCAAAAACCTTACTCGTCTCTTGCCATTGGCAGTAATACAATTTAAAATAAGAGGATGTTTACATGTAGGAGGGGATTTTTGAAAACGGAGACTTTTCTTTGCATTTGTGCCTATTGTTTACATGACAACGACGCACCGAAAATGAAGGTTTCTAAAAACTCCAGCCAAGTGGTGATTTTGGCAAATGTCCATTTTCGCATTTGCATGTAAACAGAGGGAAACACGAAAATGGCAATTCTCAGGCAGACGTCCTAGTTTTCGAAGGAAATATTCTACTGAGTTCACATGTGATGATACAGTTTAGACAGTGGTGTAGTAGTCCCTGGATAAATGGGTATACTCTAATTTTTTTTGCTTTTTTTTTTAAGTAATCCAGAATAAAGCCATGTTTTAGAAGCAGGGACATGTAAGACTACTCTAGGGCGTCCCATTTTTGGGATTTCTTTTCTGATCAAGCTCTTAATTTGACCAGTTAATCTCTTATATATATGTAACTCCCATAAAAATTTTCAGCCCAATCCGTAAAGTTTTAGACCCCCCATCACCACCATCTTTAGGGTGCCTGTCAGCCAAGTGCAGAAAACCCATTTTTCAATGGAAAATTATGAATTTGTCGGTTAGTTATGCCATATTTGCTCATGCAAATGTCATATTAGAGGTTTTGGGGGATGCTACTGTCATTTATGAAGGTCTCAAATCATGTACAGGTCCAGGTCACATGATTTTAGAGAAGGTCAAAGTCATTTGACACTGAAAAATGGGTAAAAATCACACGTTTTTGCTGATTTCTTTATTGCCTAGTCTTATTTCAAAGATGCAGTATGCACTCAGGGCTTTCACTGGAGAGCATTTTATCCTAGATTACCCATCTGGTACCCTCCCTTTTCTTTACTTCAGCAGGTACCAGATTTCTTTTTCCAGAGACGGGTAACACATTTTCAGTGTAAATATACCAAGTCATCCTAAAGGCAAAACACCCAAGAGTCGTGAAGAGAAGAAGGTGAAGCACCCTGGGGGGCCTTTGAAGAGAAAAAGTGGCCCTGCAGATGAATGGGAAGAAGTTATTGGTCCTTCACTGAATACTATTCTAGTCACTCAGCTTCCTTTGGTAAGAACAGTCCTTCAAAGGTACAGATCACTGCGAACAGAAAAGCCAATAGAAGACAGCAAAACCATAGCAAAAGAAATATCTCTAGATATGAATTCTATATTGATCAATTTCAACTTGAAATTGAATAGAGAATTCCTAATTAGTCTCCCAGTTGTACTTCTGTGCCTCAGACTTCATTTTCACCTTTGAGATGTTCCTCATCAAAGACCTGAGGTTCTGAAGATGGTCATCCTCACTAATATTCCTCCCTCTGAGCCTGGGTTTAAGATCTAACAGTGAGTCTAATTTAGATTTTATATTAGTCAGATCTCAGGGTTATGACAGTCTCTCCAGAGGCTGATCACATCACACACAGGTAGAACACAGTTATGGTGGGCCTTTGTTGGAACTCTGGCTTTATTCCATACTGCCTCAACTTTTTGCTATGGTTTTGCTGTCTTCTAATGGCTTGTCTATTCGCAGTGATCTGTACCTTTGAAGGACTGTTCTTACCAAATGAAGCTGAGTGGCTGGTATAGCATTCAGTGAAGGGCCAGTAACTTCCTCCCATTCATCTGCAGGGTTGTAGTATTTGCTCACTATTATATAATTATCATGACTTGATCAGGAGCAGTTTGTAGGTATTACTGGTCATACAAGCAGCCTGTACGAACGTCAAATGTATTCAACACGAGGCAAACATAGGATAACATTAGCCTTTCGTAATTTTAGCTTACTCACACAGTTTAACTGTTGGTGACAAAATCTCTTGTCCTCTAAATGTAGAGTCATATGGTCAGTAGTTTAAAACAATGACTCATTTGGAAACCACCTTAAAACTTACCTCAGAATTATGTATTCCATGAAAGCAGGTACGCTCGATATGTGTCACTCAATTGAAAGACATTTATTCTGCCATTCTTGTTCACATTTCCAATAATCGCACATCTTTCAACGAGATATGTAGTGATCTGTCAATCAACTGGGGTGGCACTGGCACCTGAGGTGTCCAATCAGGTTCCACAGGTGGCCTGCGCTAGTTAGCAATATTTTCCTCAGAATGACCTGCCCTACTCCACCTCTGATTGGCTAAAGTTATGCCTAAAGTTAACCAATCTAATTAGTGAAGGCACCAAGTACTAGCCAATAAGGGGCAGAGTAGGGGGGGTCATGGTTTCACCATCTGAGGGGAAAAAATGGACAATTTGGCTCACAGATACTACTGAATGGTGCGCATCAGCGGGATTCAGAAGTGGGTGTATGCAATGCTGACTGAAAAATAAGTAGGTATACGCCATATACAGCTGTATACCCTGGACTACACCACGGAGTTTAGAGGAAGAGGATGGTGCTGATAAGTGAAGTTACAAGGATTAAAGGGGTCATATTTTACTAAACCCACTTTTATTAGTCTTTGGTACCTTTATTTGTGTATGTGGGGACCCTAATAGTTCAAAAAGTTTGAATTTGAACCCTCCAGGTGCTGCAAAGCTGTCTTTATATTCATTCCAGCAAAAAACGAGTGGATTTCTACAACCCATTTCAACAGGCTCTGTGCACAGTTCCACTACTTCCTGAACTTCAGGTGGCTCCTTTATTTCCTGTCTTTAATTATTGGACATACTGATTAATCCAAGTGTGCCTAATTAGTAGTCACAACAAGAAGCAGCAGGCACATCTGGATTAATCAGTGTGTCCAATAATGAAAGACAAGAAATAAAGGAGCCACCTGAAGTTCAGGATGTAG
>NW_021941678.1:55000-100174 GCF_902148855.1 Sphaeramia orbicularis
CTGTCCGTTAGTGTGCAACATAACTCAAAAAGTTATGGACAGATTTTGATGAAATTTTCAGGGTTTGTTGGAAATGGGATAAGGAAGAAATGATTAACTTTTGGGGGTGATCGGGGGTGGGGGGGCCCACTGATCAGCCTTGGCAGAGGTCTGCGCTCTCCGAGTGCTTCTAGTTATCCACTGCAGTACTGATGGAAGGATCTGAAATAATTGCTTAGTTAAATCCAGGCAGTTACTTTTTTTTGGCCAGGCTGTTTATTTAATTCTAACCAACAGACCAACAGAACTGAACCATTAATGTCCTGTCCCTTTGACATCAATTATCATGAAATGCTATAGGAAACTCCTGCTGAACATGATTCTGCCATTTGTCACCCCCTATCTGGACCCCCTCCAGTTTACGTACAAATCCAAAAGAGGTAATCAGGATGTCGTGGCCTGCCTGCCGCACCCTCTCCTTCACCACGTGGGCTCACCTGGCAACTTTGCCAGACTTCTCTCTGTGGACTTCAGTTCCACCTTCAACACTATCCAGAAACACCTGCAATGTAATAAATTTTATCGTTAAATAAGAGTAAAATACTGGCAGCTAGAGTTGCCAGCATGCTACTGTTATTCTACAGTATCTCTACTGTAATCTACAACTACAGTTTCTTACTGTAAAAAGTATTACAGTACTGGGCTGTAAATAATGTTCCTTTTACAGTAAAATACTTTTAGCCACAGTTGCTGCATTTTACAGTAACTACCGTATTCCAAGAAACAATATATTACTGTAAACATATTTAATGTAATATTTACAGTATAACAGCAAAAAGCTAGGATTTTAACATTTCACATTACATTTTAAAATACAAAATCACGAACATTGCTAGAAAAAGCTCAAACAAGAGATGACCTTATAACATTGAGCTTTTATTAAATTCACTGCAACAGCAGCAGCATTGTGATGAAGCTTGGTTGGAGGCCTTCACAGACAACATGGCTTTCAATGCTCATCGTCCAACTTCCAGATGTGACTTCATCACCTGCAACTGATGGAGACAAGAACTGAGGTTAATGTCCCAAAACAGGATCAAATATATTGTTTACCAAGAACCTATGTAGTCACTGTAAGGTATGAAAATTGGTTACGATGAACCCAAAATTCTGAGTGATACATTTATTCTGTACTTTTTTCGTACTTTATTTAAATTTGGTATCATAAGTTATACTGCTGCCACTTACGGCTATTCTTGTCTTACAGTGGCAAGACACTGTCATGGAAGGGCAAAAGCAGTTATTTTATTACTCAGATATAGACAGACAGCTAATAGGCAGACTGAATGACAGACAGACACACAGCCACACAAACACATACATACAGACACTTCCCAGCAGTATTAGTCTGGGACTGGCTGGAGGGTCAGGATGAGCTCAGTATCAGCTGCAGTGGAAGACATTTGGACAATGGTAGATCAATTACGAATGACAGTGTTTATAGAGCTATAAAACATACAGAGATTCAATAATGCCACACATCCTATACAAACTGCCCAACAGAGAGGGAAAAATTAGCCTTAGTCACTTTCTTTTATTAAAACAGTGGTTAATTATCTCAGTTAATATGGATGTCCAAGTTAGTAAATTCCACTTTACAGATTTAATGTCTTAGAAATGTAACCCTGGGGCAGCGAAAACCACACAAATTGACACGCTGTTTAGTTTAACTGTGTCCACTTCGCAGCTAGCTAGTATGCTTCAGCTTAAATTAGCTGCATGTTTGCTACATAAGGGTAACACCCCCAAATATGAAGCAGTATTACACTGCCTGTTACACCACGCAAGTTGCATCCGGTGTGAACGCGGTTTATGGAGGCAATTTAATGTTAAATGAACCCAAAATGCCACAGCATGGTGACAGTTCCACTGATAAAAAAAAAAGTTTTTTCTGTATTTATTTTTTCCTTCTGTTTCGTAAAAGAACCACTAACCTTTGATGCAGCCAGTCTATAGTCAACATTCGTTAGATTGAATCTTTTTCTAAGTGATCTGGTGGGACTTGATGCCAGATGACTTTGTTCGGACCAGTTCTGGGCAGACAGCAGTGGAGGAGCTGAAGAAAATACTTAATACCGTCAAATTTTACAGTAGCTTACTGTTTTAAATTTCTTCCTTAAAGACCTCATTATTTACAGCATTATACTGCATTTACAAATAACAGTATGATACCATACAAAATTTACTGTTTACAGTAATTTGTTACTGTGTGCTGATCTGGAAACTGCACCACCTCAACATCCCCACCTGTTTGATTCACCTTATCCACAACTTCCTCAGCGACAGACTACTGTAACAGACTTAGTACAGAGGCTGAACCCAAATGCAAGACCAATAGACAGATGAAAAGTTGAGTGTTTATTAAACACAATCACTGGGAAAACAACACAACACAATAGTTAACACGTCTGTTAAGGTGTGGGAATCTGGACTCGACGTCCGGGCTGGGAGCGGGGTCAGCGGGCGGTCCGCACAGCCGAGCCAGAGTAATCCCGACAGCAACCCGACTAGGGCAGAACAGAGGGATGTCAAAAAACAGGCCAGGTCATACACGGGAGAGCACAACAGAAGGCAACAGGACATGAGTGACAGGCTAACTCATGGTCAAAATCCAGGCGAGGATCAAAATACACAGGTAATCGTTGGAGACTGAGGTAATCAGGGGAAAAGGCAGAATTGGAAGTCGGATGAACGAACCAGGTCACAAACAGATGAGCAGGCAGATCAGGAACAGGCAGAATTGGTGGTCGGTAGACAAAAACGGGTCACAACGGGTAAACAGACAGGATCCAAAAACACTGCTGAGTAAGCACACGAGTGTAGCAAACAAACAGTGGAAGACACAGGGTTTAAATACACAAGAGGGCGGGAAGACAATTAGACACAGGTGGAACACATCAGGGCGGAGACAGGTAATCAGACACAGGTGAAACAATCAAGGAGGGGAAGTAAAGACACCAGACATGACACATGAGGGAAACTCAACAAAATAAAACAGGAAATGACAGATGAAACAGAAAAGACAGACAAGACAGACAAAATCCAGACACAGTCTGGGAGCCGACATGACAACTACAAGAAGTGAGAGTGGGCTCAGCCACATCCCAGGTGCTCACCTTTAACACCGGAGCTCAACAGGGATGTCTGCTGAGCTCTTTCCTGTACACTCTATACACCAATGACTGTATAAGCCCATCACCTACTGTCTCAAATATTCAGACGACATGGCCATCCTCGCACTTCTTTCTGATACCAACTCTACTGTGGACTATCACAACACAGTCACACATTTCCCCCAGTGGTGCATTGACAACCATAGTCACATCAATGTCAATAAAACCAAAGAGATAGTGTTCACCCCCCACCCCCCCCACCACCACACACACACACACACACACACACACACACACACACACACACACACACACACACACACACACACACACACACACACACACACACACACACACACCTCAGTACCCCATCATCATTGACAACCAGACAGTTGAAACCATGGACAGTTTTAAATACCTTGGAATAACATTGGACAATAAACTCAGTTTTGATCAACACATCAGACACCTTCACAAAAGAAGCCAACAACGACTGTCAGTAATCAGAAAACTGAAAGCACTCTCCAGCCGTTTCCACGTCATGTTTGTTGCAGCTGCTGCTGTCAGGCAGAGTTCCACTTCCCACCAGCCGTTTCCACATTTCAGCCATTTCCATGTCGTGTTTGTTGCAGCCATATAACATCATATGGTTGCACTGCCACTGCCAGGTGGCTGTGCAAACCTTCGCTTTCCACAATGCATGTCGTGACAAAATTCCGAAGGTGCCCAAGTTATCTACTGGCTCTGTTTGTAAACAAATGGTTTGTTTATGGTGGATAGCACGTTGAAATTGTTCACTGTGAGGGAAGAGATTCAGGTGAGTAATCACAGAAAGACTTACAGATTCGTGATACTGAGGGTATGACTGGGGTTTTACAGATTTGATGAAAAATTGGTGACGAAAGTCTCCTGCAGCTTTAAACAACAGACCCCACTGACTTTCTCCTCCTTCTCATATCTGTTGCCATATTTGTCGCCATGTTCACCACAACTAAGTGTGTTTGTGATGTCTGCCTTTTCTATATGTTTTTCTTTTCTATTTCATGTCAATGTGTGTGTTTGTGTGACAATTCTACATACAGTCAAGTGGAAACAAATCTCCCTTCTGGGACGACTAAAGTCTAAGTCTAAGTCTAACTGCAGTAAGTAGCCTCTCATGTCTTTATTGTCAAAAAGACTGGACAATGCCAGGATTCACCAGGGTCATCAGGCTTGTGAAAGAATGGTTCAGGGAGAATGAGCCATTAAATTCACACATGGATTAGCCACCATAAAGTCCAGACTCTAATTTGGGATGTGATAAAGACTTGATGCAGCGGCCCGATTCTCCATGATCAAAAATCAAAAATTAATGCAACTATAGATGGAAAAAATATTATGAACATTATTATGACACTACATAACCATTATGTGACAAAAAAGATGTCACGGTAATTGTCTCCTGTAATCAAAACCAAAGGTGGTGCAGTGAAATATTGCATGTGCAACTTTTTTTTTTTTTGGCCAGGCAGTGTACATTTACACAGGGAGGGGTTTTAGCATGAGGGGTATCTTTGACTGCTGTGACCTGAACAAAGGTCATACTTCCCTTGTTTCTACCATGTTAGAAACATGGTGGTGACTGGTGAAAATGTTATAATTTCGCAGACATTTCTTAAGTATTATTCTTGGGTATATAAGTCTTTCATAGAAAAAAAAATTATTCTTTGTATTCCTTATTAACAATCCCCTTAAAACAATGTTGATGAAATTCAAAACCTCACATCTATTTAAAATGTATAACGAGTCTACTTAATGTTAATAAATGGTTGATTAATCCTTAAATCCCCCCAAAACAAGGCAAGTGTTAGCTGTGACACCACTCATTTATAGAGAAAACACCTACTGTTACGATACCACATTTTAATTAATTATAAACACAGAATTTTTTTTATTAAACTGAAAATAGCAAGTGCCTTCTGGAACTGTCAACAATCCAATTCTTTATATTATTCATAAAATGTAAATGATGTATATTTTTTACAGGGTCAGCTTGATGGCATTCAATATTTTCCATTTCTAAAAATTATTGATATGTTGTTTTTTATTTAATGGCTTGGAGCACAAAAAACATATACTACAACTGTGCATGCATTTTAGGTCACTGTGGGTTAAGTCTTCAGATTTCAGGTTAAAAATGTCAAATATGGCATTAAATTGGGTAAAATTTGACCAAGACTATTTGTGAGAGTTAAATGATACAATACAAATTTACAGTCAAGCTCAGGAATTTACTATCTTAAATTCAGGGTGAAGACATACAAATAAAAATTTTGTCCAGATGCACTGTGCAAATGAATTTACCTCTTAAAAATCATGAAATACTACTTTGGTGTTGAACAATAAACTATACCATATGAGAGATGCAATGTGCTTCAAAATGAAAAGAATGATGGCATTCAACTGTGTTGAAGTTGTATAAATGTAGAAAATGAACAACTTGATATTCCTTCAATCCTTCCCTATTTATTAATTCAAAATAAAATGAACAGAGAAAATGTGGATGGATATCAAACCAGGTTTCAAAGTAGGACATATTTATAATGGACAAACAACAGCTTGCATTGTGTTTATCAGACTAACATTGATCCGATGATGTTACTCATATGTAGTTGTCATGATACAGTGGGAGAGTGTGTTTCAGACACTTGGTCATGTAAAACTATAGCAAGAGAGATACTTCAAAGTTGTTTTACATGGTTCCAGCTATATCACATCATAGTATCAGACAGTAATATTATCTACACAGTAGCTGAATGCTAACCTTAACAGTTGTCTCATGTAGCTAAAGGACTACAAATTTTGTTTTAATTCAAAATATGGTCTAGTATTTGTTCAGAATTTCAGTTTTGTCAGATTATCTGTTGATGTGACATAAACACAGCAATATGCCATTACGTTTTTCAATACCATCATTAAACTTCTCATCTCAAACATGTTAACAGAGGAAAACTAAAAAGCATTGGTAGAACACTGTTGAACTGATGATGAAAAAAGTAAACAATTTTACTTCAGATTTGAAAAGCTGAGTTTTATGGCTCATTTTCATAAGAAAATAATTTATTTGTGAAATGTAATACCTCTGGTAGCCAGCATCACAATCAGTAATTGCTCACAATCCATGAATGTTTGGCATGACATACATTTATTGAACACAAAGTGGAGCAGTGACAATAGAAACAAATGGACTACAGGTGTGTTTTATCGATGAGATTTCAGGACCCCTGTAAAGGACAACAATCAACCAAACAGGAAGTCAAACTTTGTACCCATTTATAGAAGTGACATCTTCACACCAATGACACTATAACAATACTCTATATCAGAACATTAATTATATATTCATATTTTAAACAATAGAAAAAACATGACAAAATACACTTTAATTAAACATAGTATGTATTTTAGTATCATGACAGTCAGACAACTCACACTGAGGTCTGGTGCATTATTCCAGGCCATTCCTCACTTTGTACTCATGGACGTCTGTGCTGTGCTGCTTGAAGAGCTGCAGAACAAACACAAAGTTAACATTTAACAGTAACTGCTCACAATACAGCATGTCCATAAAGTCTCTTTACAATTTAACAAATTTATTTCAAAAGCAAATGATTAGACAAATCTGTGGAAATTATTACAATATTAAAAGTAGATCTTGAAGTGTTTTCCCTCATTTAATACACCTCTATACGGGCACCATTAGTTGCATGAAGCACATCAAGACAGTACTTGATTACTTTCTGAGAAACTGTTCTCTGTTGAAATTAATTTGGAAAGAAGAAAAGGATGTATGCATTTACCAGTCCCCAAAAAGCAGCCGCTGCGCCAAAGGCGAGGCCCACTCTGACCCAGTTGGGGTTGGCAGTGTCCGGCTTGGAGCTGGTGAACATACACCTGGATCCAACTGCAAACATACACAGGTACCAATGAACAACCGCAGTGATTCACTCAGGTTACTGTTAGGTCAGGTCAGGTCACTGTTAGCCAGGACAAAAACCACCAAAGAATTCCCTGAACAGGACACAATGTAAAGCTGGCAGAAAATGACATCTTTTATTTCAATACATAGACATTTTAACCGTTTTCGTTTCCACAATCTGCACTTTTCGTACATTTGTTTTAGTGAAAAATTGTGGCGGAAATAATGACGCAAACCCGAAATCCTAAAAAAAAAGTCTTCCTTTAACTGATGGTTTGAATTAAATGAATGCGTCATTAAATCAGTCCAGTTCGGAGGTCTGTATTGTTACTAATCATCAGAATTGGACCTTGTGCTTTATATTTGTGGTTTATATTCAGGCGTGACAATGTTGATTGTGAACAATGATCATTAATCTTCAAGGTTTATTGTGCTTACACTCGCAAAACGTTTCAACGGTTTGTTGTTTTACAATTTTTAACAAATTTACATTGATACTAATTTTATGTTGAAAAAGCTGGGCTGCTACAAAACATTGTTTCTATTGTCGATTTAATGATGATTTACTATTATGCTGATCGATCGCCCCAGAATCACGCGTGGGTGAAGTTGCATCATTATAATTATTGTATTACAAAAGTCTGGATTATTAAGAATGTTTTAGTAACGTGTAATGAAGCGGCTAAAACCCAGAACGAGGTAGAAAAACACCTGTGACAAACGTAGATGCTAAGCTAAGGTCAGGCCTCAAGACAAACTCGGCGTTAAAGTTGTAAATAGCAAAGTAAGGCCCCAGTCTTTCAAAATTAGAGCCATTAATTCATAAACCATATGCTACCATCTCACCTCTGCTGTTAAGAATGGTTCGAAATAGTAGCCGGTTGAAAGTCATTGTTAGCTTGAGTGTAGCCCCAATTATTCCACTGACGAGCCTTTCGCTCTGCGGTCGATTGAACTTCCTGGCAGGACTGAGAGGACTCAGAGATCACCGATACACCGAACGAACTAACACCATGGTGACGAACGCCGAGCAGAGCATGATACCCATGTTTGGAATTAAAAGTCATTTGTCGGATTAAGTACACCCTTTATCTACTCTCTAAAATTTTACAGTATAAATGACAATGATGCACAACTTAAAATACAGATGACAAGGAGTTTAAAAGTTCAACTTTTAACTGTAACACAAACATATTAATATAAAACTACTCATATTAAAAATATAATTTGGTGAGTGATTTGTATTTTTAGATACAAAAATACTGGTGGAATATTTATATTTTGCATGGAATTTATGTTCCCGACCAGTGAAAGTGAACAGGACACAGATGTCAACTGTTACATATCATTCATTGAAACGTTTCTCGACTTACTGACGCGCCGCCTGGCTGTGTTTTTGTATGAAAACGCCATAGATTGTATATTATTGGCCAAAGACCGGTTTTGTCAGCCGTAGCGCAGACTCAGACCGATGGTTGACCCGGAGGAGAAGCACAGCGGCCATTTTGCTCGGAAGGGGGCCTCGGCTTCAACACGTGAGAGACAGGAGCCTGAAGAAACAGAAACAGCCCAGAATATCTGCCTCCACGTTCATATTATTCATGCGCGATCCGACAGAGGCATAGGAAGCCAACACAATGCCCACAATTACTCTACCGCCGAAGGAGAATGCTCTGTTCAAGAGAATATTGGTAGGCTATATGTCAGAGATAACGTTAGCTTGTTAGCTAATGCTAGTTTGCCAAGTAGCCGAAGTTGTAGCATTCAGAGCAAGTAGCTAATGACTTTCTAGTCCATTAACTAAACATTACCATACAAAACGCATTATAATTACTACGCCCGTATTACCATTAAGTGATTAACTATATCAGTACAGTTAAGGAAAGAGCATATACCAACAGTCATGTGGAGTCCTAGCAATGCTTTGGCCTTTCAGCACATTCAGAGTGCATCAGTGACTAAACTGCTTGACACATGACAGCTAAACACAACTTGTGCCATAGTTTAGTTAGCTGTGGAGCTAGCAGCGGCGGGCTTGCTCTCCTATTCGGCTGCACTGACAATAACCCATAGAATATGTATTGGATAAACATACCGGCTTGAAGTACTGCTAGTTTAAAGCGGGCTCAAGTCAAACCAAATTTAAAACATACTTGAAAATACCGTTTCAAAACATGGACTGGCAAAGTCGAGTTAAAAATTTTGTAGAATTTGAATTTCTGTTCTATTATAGAGTTGAAACTGACTTAAGTGCAGCATTGTAATTTATTTGATGGTTTGATACCGGGAGCTGCAGTTCTGCGCATTTCTGGATTCAGAACCTGTCAGGACAAGTGTCAGTTAGAAAATCCTAATGTGCAGGGGTAGCCAACCCTGGTCCTGGAGAGCCACAATCCAGCATGGTTTAGACGTATCCCTCTTCCAACACACCGGATTCAAATGATAAGCCTATCACCAAGCTCTGCAGAAGCCTGATAATGACCATCAGGTGTAACCCTGCTGAGAGACACACATGAGAATTGCCAGCTGTTTTTCTCAGATCTGATGTGATGTCTCCACATTTTGTTGCAGAGGTGTTACGAACACAAGCAGTACAGAAATGGACTGAAGTTCTGCAAACAGATCCTGGGAAACCCAAAGTTTGCAGAACATGGAGGTAAGAAGAGCACTGTTTTGCTATCACTTTGTTCCTGCTTTGTTTGACGGCTGAGTTTTCAAGTCCTTATATAAGATGTGTCAAGTGTAGGTTGTTTTGGTTTTGAGTCTCTGTTGAGTCTCTGTTGGTAAGATAAGTTAGATAAGTTAGGTAGTTGTTAAGATACCTGATTACCTTTCAGAATTTGACAGCTGTAACAACGGCATTACTCAGGAATGACAATTAGCCACACACCTTTCACTCACTGTCCTACTGTCACTCGTGTGAGAGACATTACCAAGAGTTTCAAGGCGGTTCCTTTTGTATTTTTCAGCAGATCAGTTGAGGAAGTAGATGTGTAGGACTGAGGAGAGGTGAATTTACAGAGCGCCTGTAGCTCTGCCAACCTGGCCACTCACTGCTTGGTACAGTTTCACATGTGTCAGTGTAAACTGCTGTAAAATAAACTTCCTGTACTAATTACACAAGGATGTAGTCGCCATAGAAGCGTGTTCATATGTGCACATTGAATAGTGTTCTGTCAGAGTTCCTGATGATGATAAGTAGTGATACGACAGACCATGTGACTTCAATGCTCACAGTAAACAACTACTCAAAAGTCCCAAACTAGACTTGCACTGTTCACAATTTTTTGGGCAGATTTTCAATTTGCAAGGTGCTTGGATGACCGATACCAATTTTGGCTAATTTCAATCTCATTTTTTCCAAACACAACACACAAGACATTGCAATGCAGTTTTCCCTTTAGAACATTTTTTTTTCAAATAGAAAAAAGTGTGCAAAAAGGTGCCAGGTTTTCTGAACAAAAACAGGTGCATTGATTAAAACACCTGGTTTTTAGTGAGTCCCGTATCATACCAGTAGCTGAAATCATCATATTTGAAGGAAAATTATCATATATACCCAATTTTTATTCTGACATAGCTCAGACCATGTGCCTTAGTAACAGATTATCGTAGGCTTGCGCTAGCCTATCGCCACATCGCCATTGGCGATGCATTTCCTGGTTGACGAAGTTGTTTTCAACCTGTGTAGCCACAGTGGCGAAGGTATTTTTTAGTAAAACCAACCAACATCTCTGGTCGAAAATGTCCGCGCGATAACCAAGGAAAATAACAAATGCGGTCTCCACTACTGAAGAGCGCTGCTGAGAGCGATCGAACTCACCCGAATGTTTCCGATTTTTTATGAATTCACACTGCACACGTTACTTGTGGGAAGTTACTGCTCGTTCAAGTGAAAACGAAACTTATGGCTCATTTATCTTTTCTCTACCTGCTGAAGCTTCGCTTTTAAACCTTACCAGCGAAAACGCTGCAATATTAGTTAGGCCTGTAATTGTACACAAAATTTTCGGTTCGGTACATTTTTGGTTTTCAAAGCCACGGTTCGGTACGGGAAGAAAGAAAACCCCTCAAAATGTCTATTAATGCATTTATGAATTTTTTAACATTTTCCCCCCAAGTTTTGGAGACAATAGAATGTAGAAAAACAGGAATAATATAATTCTGCTGCTACAAATCAAATAGAAAATAAAATAAATTATTAATATTACTAAATGTATTTTAAACATTAGTATTGCACTTTTCCCTGAAAGGTAGTTTCGAACAAACAAGAAAAATCTAATCACAGTTCTGTCAGTTCACATTCTGCATAAAAATAAAAAAATTCCACATGAAGTGCAACATTAACAAGAGGGTAAATTGGTATTTTGTTTAAACAAACTGAAGAGAAACATTGACAACACAATGAACCAAATTGTTTATTTTAGGACAGAGAACAAACTGTTTAGGACACTGTGTGTATTTGTGTGTGCCTGTGTGCACGGGGGATTTTATTTATTTATTTTTTGTCGGAGCCGGGGGGTAGGGGGGGCGCGCAGTTATATACCTGGGGGTGCGGTCCATAACTAATGTAACGAACGCTGTCATGAAACAAAAGTGAAACTTTACATCCTTTCAACGTTCTGTTTATTCCTCTATTATACAGTGTGCGTGACAGACAGACAGAGCTAGTGTAAGTGTTTTAGAACTACCGTAGTTCCTTGGGGCCAAACGTCTGTCTTATTAGCGTCTCTTTCCTCGTTGTTGTCTTTCACCTGAACCTTAACTGATCCAAACTGGACTGTAATGATGGTGGAAGGTCTTCAGTCTCTTCCGTCCAGGTTCACATCATATTTGTTGTTTTTTTTTTTTTTTTTTTTTTAATCTTATATCAGCTGCTATTTCATATTTCAGGTCAATGTGTGCTCCTTCAATATGTCCGTGTGAAACTTGTGCGGATTTAAAGTTCCACATCGAATGATGTCTTTCATTCCTTTTTCTTTTTCTCATTATACTGTGCCGATTCAGTACAGCTGTGTACCAAACCGAACAAGTGCGTACCGAAACGGTTCGGTACGTGTACTGTTACAGGCCTAATATTAGTATCACATTAGTGTTGCCTCCGTCATCTCCATGTTTGTTATTACTGACTTTCTTCTTCTTCTTCTCAAAAAACTTTACTCTTCTTCGTGGTATTTGTCCAGTATGGTTAAGTAAGAGTGGTGCCCCCTGGTGGATTAATTGAGAAACACTCATTCCAACACATTAAATGTCAGTGGCAGCACTTTTTTCCAGTCAGACTAATGACAACGACAATAAAGCACATTTACAAAAGGAACTAAGAACTAGAATGGGATTATTAAGTACTAGTATCGGTACTCGGTATCAGCAAGTACTCAAAAGTCAAATAGGTGAAAAGAAGTCAGTTATCTGAGATATCTAAGTTTAAATTAGTAATCAGTCCATGTACATTCTAGTCTGGGCAGGAGCACTTTCTAGTCTAAATTAAATAATTTCAAGAGTCCATATCTGTCCATATTTAATTACCAAATGACTTTATGATAAATCATGTCTCACTGGTAAATTTATTTTATATTGAATCTCATACTGAATCTCATGAGCATCAGTGGTCAGAATAATTGTATTTATAAGTCTATCATTTATTGTTTTGTTATGCATTAGATTAGAAATAAAAATAGTTTAGATGAAAATGTTGACTTAAGTTAATTTTTTATGATTTTTTTGTATGAAACTGAAGCCAGATTGAACATATTTTTAAGCTCAAAATGCACCACAATGCAGGAAAAAGACTTCATTTTTCCCAAAATTTCCCGGGGGAGCTATGCTCGTCACCATGGGGCGCATAGGGACCCAGACTGGCTGTGGCTTTCTGTGGCTACACTCATTTGTACTAATGTAGCCACAGTGGCTGTATCTTTCATTTTCCTAGCACAAGCGCAGGATAGACTTATCATAGACTGCACATATTACACCCTGCAACCCAGTTTTACTTTTAAATAATCTAATAGAACCTTGGAAAAAAACAAGCGTCTCTACATATGTGGAGCACAGGATGAACCCCGGCACTGAATGGACCAGAATGCCCTTTATAAATTCCCAACTGCTACATGCTTTGGGCTGAATCGAGGTCCTCCCTTATGAGTAGAGAGGCACATGAGAGGATGAATGAAAACAAGTGTGAACAGTGTGAAGGATCTGTATCCAATTTGTCTTTGGTAATTAATTTAGTAGTGTAATGAAAGGGTCAAATTATCATACATGATGGGATTTTTGGAATTATTGATCATACATCGTGCAGAGGGTAGAATTATTGTACAAGTAAGATAATTGTAGTTCTGGCCGGGCCAGTTCTCGGGGGGCAAGAGTGGGCAATGCCCACTTAAGCAAATGTCTTGCCCCCTTAAATGAGAGTTTCCTAAGGTAGGGAAAAGGAAAATTAGGTGCACAACAGGGGAAGATTTAGAGGAATTAGTCTTAAATTTCAGTTTGACCTTGTATGGTTGTATGGTGTGCACATAGTAAGTGTGAGGTACGTACGGCACGAAATCCCCCACCCCTTTGCCACCTCCATCGGCGACATGTGCCCCCTTCACATTCCTGATTGCCACCTCATACATGACTATCTGGAACCTGCCCTGGATCTGGCTATGCAGCGCAGCAGGAATTAGACCTGCGGTTAAAATCAGTCAATTTCAGACTGACCAGCTGGTCGCAGGTCATGGCTGATCACGTGAAAATCGGAAAATTTGCGAGCATGGTGATTAATCGGTGCAAGTTGATCCCATACCCAGTGTTTCTTCAAGGAGACATTTAAGCGGTGAGGGTTGGCCGATATGACCAAAAATGAGTATGCAGTTTCACTTTTAGAAAAGGGCAGCTGAGAAAATGCTCCTTCAGCATATCTTTGTGTCTTTGTGCAAGATAATGATGTATATGTCATGACGGTGGAAACACCTGTGTCCTTTCACATTAGAATGTATGTTTATGGTGTCATGTTGCATATGCCGTTCTTTACAACATTGCTTTCATCATTATAATGACATTTTGGGTTGTGCTACACCGATACAGGCAGGGATTTTTGATAACAGATTTTGACATTATTGCCTGACCAAATTCCCGTGGCTGATATATGTGGCTCAATGCAGTCCAGATGAACTCTGAATGTTGCCTGAGTGATCAGATCTCACATAATCACATAATTCACACCTAACCTCAGGGTCCACTGTGATTGAATCATAAAGTTTTGAACCAGGCCAAAGAGAGGAAGGACCAAATCTGCTGGTGATAAGATGCAAATAATAATAATAATAATAATAATAATAATAATAATAATAATAATAATAATAATAATAATAATAATTATTATTATTATTATAGTCCATAGAGTCCATCCTTTTCAGAGCGCGGGGGGGGGGGGGGGGGGGGTGTTAGCTCCGTGATTGTGTGTGTGTGTGGGGGGGGTGATAGCGTCATTGTCCAAGCAGGAGTGAAAGTGAAACTAACTCACTTTAAAGTTCTTCTTATCCTCTGGGCAGCACACACACACACAGGAGCAGCGAGCGACAGAATCTCCGCGCAGCAAAAAAATGTTAACATATCGTCTGCATATTGGCCGATGTTGATTAATTGGTGATACGCTATAATCGGCCGGGCTCTAGTAACAATATCACGGTGTTACGATTAATCACGATTTTAAACTTCATGGTTAATTTATTGTCAAAGCTGGCAAAAACTGTCTCATAAAGTACAGTAGATTAAAGCTATACCGTATGATGTGGCATTTTTACGCTTTTCTTTTGTCATCTTAAAATGCTCCTGGTAAGTGTGTGTCAAACTAAAATGTAAAAGAAATCCACCAGGTATTGAAACTCAAAAATGTTTAATTCTCATATATTTCTAATAAAAGTCTGACCAATCATTTTAGTCGGTCCGAATGAAATAATTGGCCGAACCTGACTGAGCCTCCTGTGAATCATCCATTACGGCTGTCCAGCATCCGATCCATTATCTCCGTCTCACATCCGATATGTGTACCTCTGAATCTGACGCTTCACTGACCACAGTCTACTGTCTAGGATATGTATGGATAGAACTGACATGCACATGTGGAAGGGATTAAATGGATTTATGAACAGAAACGACAACTGAGGGGCACAGACGGGAGTCTGATTAGTGAAAGATGGAGATAAAAGTCCGGAAGTCAGCTGTACTGGACTAAACAGGTCTGCTCAAAGCTCAGCTTTTATGACGGTGGGACTCATACAGGTGCAATTACATGGTGTCACACAATGTAAGATGATGTAGGATGATAAATGTATGGACTATGAAACTTCAAATGTCCACGGAAAATTCGCGGAGGCTGCGCGTTCACAGTGCGCGCGCCCATCCCCTGGGCACTGCAGTGAAGACGCTGATCCAGCACTGCACAGACCAGGTCTACTGATGAAACAGGAGCCGCGGGCCCGCGGCAGGTGGATGATGCATCTGATTACTGAGGGAGGGGTCCGCGGACACGCCAAAATGGACCGGACCTCCACCTCTGCTTCCTCCTCTGTTTCCATCGCGCATCAGGTGAGAGGAGGAGAAAGGAGGAGAGCCTCAGTGCTCAGACAGAGGGAAGGGGGTGGGGCTTTGGAGGGAGGCGGGTTGTTCATGTTCAAACTTTTACTAAGTGCTGTGAGAAATGCCACATCGGTAGGTATAGCTTTAAGAGAAGAACCAAAGACACATTAATATGTACTTCCCGCCCAGAGCGAAAGCAACATTACGCAAGCGCTGCATTCAACAATCCACAAATGAAAATGGCAGAGAAGGAACAAGCTGACAGTCAGTCTCTATCCACTTGCATGTTCAGAAATAATAATAATAATAATAATAATAATAATGGATTAGATTTCTGTCGGGCTTTCTAGAGCACCCAAAGCACTTTACATTATTGATCCATTATTCATTCACTCACATTCTGGTGGTGGTGAACTACATTTATAGCCACAGCTGCCCTGGGGCAGGCTGACGTAAGCATGGCTGCCAGTTCGCACCAAACAGCCCCTCCAACCACCATCAAACATTCACACGCATTCATACACCAATGTGAGTGACACTTGATGAAGTGAAGTGTCTTGCCCAAGGACATAACGGTACATGACTGGGACAGAGCAGGATTCGATCCACCAACCCTTCAGATATTAGATGACCCGCTCTAACCGCCAAATGATATGACAAAGTGCACAGCAAATTTCACCCAGCGAAGGTTCACTGTGGGGGGTGGTGGTGGACATTTTTCTGAATTGTCTTGACCGTAAATATATTTTTGATGCGAGCTCACTTTCGTTTCCAGAGTCTGCATTCGCTACAGTCATCTATGCAGCTTCAGGCTGCCATTGCACAACCCATTCACAACAATCTGGAAACTGGCTTTGGTAGCGTAAAGCCATTCCAGGGTTCTCACTAGCGTCATTGAACGTCGGGGACCCCGACGCTGTCCCTGGGGGGCCCCAACGCTGGGATTTGACCCGTGACACTGTCTTTCAACCAGCGTAGCGGTGTTTTTTTGTATGTATTCTGCCCCTGCTTGTGTGTATAGCGGCTAGCTCGGCAGCTAGATAACAGGTTTCTCAAGAAAAGCCGGACGCCGAAAACTTCTCTCCAAAGCTTTTACTCCAGACTTCACTGTAAAACTGCAACATACATTCAAAACATGTCTCAGTTATGTTCTTTGTTACAGCACATTAACATCGCCTTATACATTCAAATGAGTGACCGTGCTTGTGCTAGGAAAATGAAAGATACAGCCACTGTGGCTACATTAGTAGAAATGAGTGTAGCCACAAAAAGCCACAGCCAGTCTGGGTCCCTGCAGCGGGGTGCGTAGCGGATCGTGGTGACTAGCATAGCTCCCCCAGGAAATTTTGGGAAAAATAAAGTCTTTTTCCTGCATTCTGGTGCATTTTGAGCTTAAAAATATGTTCAATCTGGCTTCAGTTTCATACAAAAAAAATCATAAAAAATTAACTTAAGTCAACATTTTCATCTAAACTATTTTTATTTCTAATCTAATGTATAACAAAACAATAAATGATAGACTTTTAAATAATACATGAGACTTTATTGGCTAAAAATATACATACAGCATCTTACCAACTTCTAATGAGTGCTAATTCAAGTAATTGTTTTATGTGATTTTCTAAATGATCATGATCCATATTGTTCTGTTAATAGTTGTATTCAGTAAAAAAAAAAAATTTTTTTCCAAGCCAGAAAACCTATATATTTTGTAAAATTTCTCCAAAAAATTCATTTCTTTCATTATTAAAAGGTGCAATGATGATGTGAAGGATCATAACTGGGCTAGTGAAGGATCCGATCATAACATTCCAACAAACGAGGATCTGGATCATAAAAATTTTTTAAGTGAAACCTCTGAGTATGATACCATACATTCGGGATGTACCGATACCACTTTTTTCCAGACCGAGTACAAGTACTTACTTTTGAGTACTTGTCGATACTGAGTGCCGATACTAGTACTTAATAGTCCCATTCTAGTTCTTAGTTCCTTTTGTAAATGTGCTTTATTGTCGTTGTTATTAGTCTGACTGGAAAAAGTGCTGCTGCTGACATTTAATGTGTTGGAATGAGCGTTTCTCAATTAATCCACCAGGGGGCGCCGCTATTAATTAACCATACTGGACAAATACCACGAAGAAGAATAAAGTTTTTTGAGAAGAAGAAGAAAGTCAGTAATAACAAACATGGAGACAACAGAGGTAACAGTAATGTGATACTAATATTGCAGCGTTTTCACTGGTAAGGTTTAAAAGCGAAGCTTCAGCAGGTAGAGAAAGATAAATGAGCTGTAAGTTTCATTTTCATTTCCGCTGGTGGCAGTTTGCACCGCTCCGTACCCCTCTGTGTGCTGCGTGAATTTGTAAAAAATCGGAAACGTTCGGGTGAGTTCGATCGCTCTCGCCAGCACTCTTCAGTAGTGGAGACCGCATTTGTTATTTTCCTTGGTTATCGCTTGCACATTTTCGATCAGAGATGTAAGTTGGTTGATTGATTTTACTAAAAAAAAATACCTTCACCACTGTGGCTACACGGGTTGAAAACAACTTCGCCAACCAGGAAAATGCATTGCCAATGGTGATGTGGCGATAGGCTAGCGCAAGCCTAGAATGAGAAAAGATTGCTAGCTCGATGCTAACATAAATGGGAAAATCCATAGACATTCTAACGATTAACATCTTCAGATCGATTTAAGATTTACAACGTCTTTTAATCTAACAACAAAAGTTTACATAAGAGACAGGTTTTACTATCCATTACCACAACAACTAAACATAAAATGCTCACAGGGAAACGTTCTTTCTGGCCATACAAAGAGAATGAGAAAAACGTGTCTGCTACTTCTTTCCCATGTCTGAACTGGCTACGGTAACACCGAAAGTACAAAACACACGCCAGTGCAACTTATTCCGACCACCAGAGGGCCCCCTTTGCTTGCTTTTAACAACAGAACATCACAGTGTGTGTTTGATTGTCCAGCGTAATGATAACGACATTTGAATTTAAAAAAAAAAATTTATTCCTTTGTCTTGGTGCAAAGTGCTGCAGACAGGAAATGAGAATAATATAATCAACACCCCTTTGTGTGCCTTGGTATTGTCTGATGCCTGCCCGGCAACATCACTTGGCTTACGCTCGTTGGCTGACAATGAGACTTCAGTCAATTTATCTTATTTAAACAGACTGATCACCCATGGAAAATTATATCTAAAATTTAGCCTGTGTGTGCATGTAGTGTGAGTGCCACTCCGATTATCCCTAATTTCATGCAAGTGAATATTTTTCTACGATTATGTCTGCGTCGAAGCGTGGGAGCAACGCCAAACACAAGGATAATATCACATCGTTTTTTGGCTTCATTCCTCAAAATTTGCCCCTCAAAATGCAGGAAACAGTGTTTCGGAGAGTTATAAATTTCAAAACTACAAAACTCGTGCCATGTACGTGGCATGCACCTGCGTACATGGTGCTATATGCTGTGAAAAAATCCTAGTGAGAACCCTTCATTCTTCTCCAGCAGTTTAGACTGTCATACAAGCTTCGGGAGGGTTAACTTGTGAAATGATGCAGTAAACACACAATGATGAATTTTTGATTTAATGTTGGGGAAGCCAATTTATGCATTACTCAGTGAATCACAAAATCCGACATTACACAGGAGTTTTTATTCTTATGTTTTTCCTGTCATTTCCCTCTTGTTCTTTACTGAATAAGTTAAGACCATATATAGCCTTTCAGATGTTTTTAAACGTTTACTGCTGGATCAAAAATCAGACTTTATAAGAAATAATGATTTGACATTTTTTGTAACAACAATTGTTATAACATCTTTGTCTGTATCATTCAGCGTCCACATACAAAGTGTCATCCTTCCGGAGTGTCTTGACCTCTGTGAATCTGTCCCTATGTTCTTCAGAAACACTGGCCATGAAAGGTTTAACCCTCAACTGTTTAGGAAAGAAGGAAGAGGCGTATGAGCTGGTGAGACGAGGACTGCGCAATGATCTCAAGAGCCACGTCTGTATCCTTTCCTCACCTCTGTGAGACTGCACCTGCTTTGATTCTACATTTGCCCTTGGTGTCTGTCTTTTCACTCTTTGAAGCAGTCTCAATATTGTTCAGTGTTTACTTCCTGAACATACCCATCATCGCAGGCTGGCATGTTTATGGCCTACTGCAGCGCTCGGATAAAAAGTACGACGAGGCCATCAAGTGTTACCGAAATGCTCTTAAGTGGGACAAGGACAACCTGCAGATCCTCAGAGACCTGTCTCTATTGCAGATCCAGATGAGAGACTTGGAGGGGTACAGGGTGAGCTTACCAGAGATGAGCTGGTTTAATGCTTCCTTCACCTACTATTGCGAAGATTCACAAGATGATTCTTTCCGCTTGTGAATTCAAAATTATGAGTGCGTTGTGCTCAAGTCCTTTTGTTGTCGTAGTGAAATGAAAAATGGCTGACACAGTTCATCATGAGCTGCTATTTGGGTAAAACAGTTTTGGATGTGTTAATTCATCTGCTACAGCAGGGGTGTCAAACTCATTTTAGTTCAGGGGCCACATTCAACTAAATTTGATCTGAAGTGGGCCGGACCAGTAAAATAATAACATAATAATGTATAAATATGTCAATTCCAAACTTTTCTCTATGTTTTAGATTGAAAAAAGTAAATTTACATTCTGAAAAGGTTTACATCTACAAACTAGCCTTTCAAAAGATGTGAATAACATGAACAAACTGAAAAAATAAGTGTAATTTTAACAATATTAAGCCTCAGTTTATCATTTCCACATGTACGTTATAACTTATAGAGCACAGTGGATCTACAAATACACAAAATGTTTAGTAACAGGCAGAATCTTGTTAAAATTGTACTTACTTCTCTTAAGACATTTCAGGTTGTTCATATTTATTCAGGTTATTAACATTTTTTTGCAAAATTTATCTTTGTTTTAGTGTAAATACATGAAAATATTTACATTTACAAAGAGAAAAATTTGGAGTTTTCATTATTTCTATGTTATTATGATAGTATTTTACTGAATCCTGCCCACTTGAGATCTGGTCTGAATGTGGAACCTGAAATAATGTCTTTTGTTAATATCTTAGTATAATTTTTGCATTTCACAAATTCATCCCAAGGGCCAGACTGGACCCTTTGGCGGGCTGGATTTGGCCCCTGGGCTGCATGTTTTACACCGGTGTGCTACAGCATTTTTTTTGTACATTTTTTGAATGAGAGTCAGTAGTGGTGGCGGTGGGTGGAGTCTGTGCTCGGTGGATTCTGTGCTGAATGGCTGTATTTCTAATAGTGGCATCCTCTTTCTGTCCAGGAGACTCGCTACCAGCTGCTGCAGCTGCGTCCAGCCCAGCGCGCCTCCTGGATCGGATATGCTGTGGCCTACCACCTGCTGGAGGACTTTGAAATGGCTGCTAAGATTGTTGAAGAGTTCCGCAAAACACAACAGGTTCAGACCCACCACTGATTGCTACAAGAGCGTCTCATACAGTCAAGCAAAAGCTCTCTGTTAAACACAGGAACAAGTGGTTTCTGTGTTATTGAATTTAAACTAATCGCTCCCAGTCAGACCCTCCAGCAGTCTCATTAGGTTTCATCTGAGTCAGGTGTGACATCTAGTGGTAAAATATAGTATAGCAGCGTTTGGCGTAATAGCACATGAAGTTCAAAATGTTTATACAGGCCCAATCGTATTATCGAACAGTACTCAAGGGATCACACAGACTGTTTGACCACAGCCAGAAATATAAAAAATGCAAGGTATGTAAAAGGTGATGTAGTAAAGCATCTTTACTTATTCGAGAAAAGCAATAATTCTGCTAAAGGACAGTGATGCTGAATACACATTGGAATGGTCAAAGAGAGCCAGAGATCCAGTAAGTACCAGTAATAATCAGCTGTAGCTGGTTAATTAAAATTTTATGTTGTCATTCCTCCATTACATGTATTTGTGTGTGTCTTGGTGGTGGCCTTAGAGTCTTCTTCTGTGCTTCAGATGTTATGCGATGAATCTAAGATTGTGTTCAGACAGCAGGTGAAATCAAATTTTTTTTGTGTGCTTGTTTGATTAATTAAATGCAACTTCTATCAGTTTTGAGTATGAACTGAATGCCACCCTGAAGTGACCCGCATGCTCAAAAGAGGTCCTTAATTATGATGTTTGTCACCTTTCAGTGATGTAAAGGTCGGATATATGTGACTTGGTCGTTCAGACTGAAGTCGCAATGCAAAATAACAGATACGTATCGGATTTAGGACCACATATGAAAATGGCCTGGGTTGGATTTGAAAATAATGTTTTTGTGCTGTTCAAACTTTCTTTAACAGATCAGATACAAGTTACATATGAGCAAAAAATTTGGATTTGGGCCATGTTTATCTGTCATCTGTACGTAGTGTAAGAGAGCCACGCAGGATATTTTTTGTGTAATAAAAATGAGAAGGTAAAGGATGTGGTGCAGGACAACTAACACGTCAGGCTGTGGAACAAAGATCCAAATACTCTACAAAAGGACACAAATGGAGCGTGGAATATCTATTCTCTATTTAACAGCTCTATGGTTATCTATCTTTGTTCAGACATCTCCAGACAAGGTGGACTACGAGTATAGTGAACTGTTGCTGTATCAGAACCAGGTCCTGAGGGAGGCGGGTCTGCATAAAGAAGCCCTTGATCACCTCAAAAACTATGAGAAACAGATCTGTGACAAACTGGCTGTGGAGGAAACTAGAGGTGGGTCTACTGTAGCAACCACAGCTATGTTCACACCTCACGCACACATGAATGTTTTAAGGACAGTATCGATTGTTTCTGTATTTAAGGATTTATTTATTTAAGGATCCTCATTAGTCTCTACCAAAGTAGAGACTATTCTTCCTGGGGAACATTCCCAATATTTAAGTATTACAATGTTTACATTTACAGAAAAGACAGTTACATTAATTTAGCATTGTTTCATTATAGATTACAGATTTCTTAAGATTTGTTTTAGAAACGTGGTTACTTATCAATATAAAAATACTACAATTTATGCAGTTACAAAACACATAGAAAAAAACAAACAATAAAAATAAAACGTAGTTACATTACTTATTTAGCATTGTTACATTGTTGAATATAGATTTCTTAAGATGTGTTTTAAAAACAAAATGATTACTTATTAACATAATTTCTGGAGGTAACATATTCCAATATGAAATGGCTCGGTATATAAACGTCTTTTTAAGTGCAATAGTTCTTGACAAAGGCAAAGTTAGAGGCTTGTCTCGTGTTCAACCCATGTCTGTTACAGGTGTATTGTAGTTTAGAGAACAGGCTAAAGGGTTTGTGTAAGGTCAAGATTTTATGCAAAGACGACACAGAACTACATGCCAATCTGTCCTTGATTTTCATCTATGATGTATTGCATTGCTAATGGTTTGAAACGGACAGCCCAGAGCTATTCTTGCAGCCCGATTCTAAGCTATCTGGAGTTAATCAAGGTCTTTTTAGCAGCGCCTGGCCACACAACGGAACAGTCGTCCAAGTGACATAGAACTAAAGACTGTAGTACAAGTTTTCTTCTGCCAGATAGCATAAAATGGGCATTACATCTAATTAATGAGATTATTCTACTCATTTTAGTCACAATATTATTTATATGTGTCGGCCATGACATATTTTGATCTTAAGTGACCCCCAGCAGTTAAATCTCGGTCACTTGTTGTAATGATCGCTTGTGCAAAGAGATGTTTGGGGCTTCTCTCACAATATGTTTAGAACCCAACATCATACACTTGGTTTTTTAACACATTCAGTTTTAACCTGTTCTCCACCACCCACTCATAAGTAGACCCTAACCCCTGCTGTAGCATGTTATTGACCTGGTCTGAGCTAGAGGCAGAAACATGTACAGTTGGTACCCTGAGTCATAAAGTATTTGTCCTTTCCTGTGTAGGGACATTTCCTATGAGGTGACGCATTAATGTGGCTTTGTTTTCTGTGTGTGTAGGAGAACTGCTGCTGAAGCTGCAAAGACCTGAGGAGGCCTTAGAGGTCTACAGGAGACTCCAGGAGAGGAACCCTGAGAACTGGGCCTACTACCAGGGTCTGGAAAAGGCTTTAAAACCTGGTGAGCTGTGCATACCCCATAGATACCACAATAGAAGTGTCATCAGTGTGTTTGTGGTTGTGTCAGGACTCAGAGTTGTGCTTAAAAAGCTCCAAGGCCATTCATAATTGAAACACAGATAGAAACGGTAGATCCCATCCAGACACATGGTGGCTTCTTATCAGTGTGATCCAACAAAGGACAGGTCACTTTGACTGTGTTGAATGAACTTGAAATATCAAATAACATCCCCCTCTCTGGAGCTCGACCGATTAGTTGGGCCTATTATAACGTATCACCAATTAATCAACATCGGCCAATATGTAACCAATGTATTAACTTTTTTGCTGCGTGGAGATTCTGTCACTCTGCTGTATGTCTGTGCTGCCCGGAGAGTTAAAAGAATAGTAAAGTGTGTTCAGTTTCACTTTGTCAACCACGGACTGCTACCCCCACCACCACCACCACACACACACACACACACACACACACACACACACACACACACATACACACACTATCACGCACTGCCCCCCCACCCCACACACACACACACACAAAATCACAGACTGACACCCCCCCCCTTAATTGTCACTTACATTTAAAGAATGATTTACCGAACAATTATTATGTCACTACTAGGGCAGACCGATAAAATGATATATTTTGCAATGTAACTTTTCCTTGATAGAAATATTAGACTTGCTTGGTAAAATTTCAATAGAATTCATTCATCCATGTTGTGACACACATTAGAACAGGCAATCATAATCAAGTAGCGCTGCACAGAACCAATCACGCTAGAGCTACGTCAAGTTAGGTTGACGCACACAGCACAGGTGTAAGAGCAGCTGCAGCACACACTCAACTGTTTGGGCTGAAGCGGGAAATAATGAGTGTTCCCTCGGTAGAAAATTTTACCGAGAACTCGGGCGACTGGGTTTCTGAAAAGTAGGATGCGAACTGTTTCGGTTCAGGGCTTTCAGTACAATACGGAGATACATGTAGCTTATGTGAAGAACGCAAACACTTTCCATGGTAAAGTTGGCAAGAGATTTTCAGATTCACACTTTGTGGCTCAATAGATCATCAGGTCAATAATCATTGAGACACAAATGATTGCTCTATGTGGCTTTGGTAACACAGAGAGGCTACTGCGATCCCATTTTCATCCAAACGGTCCTTAACAATCAGTAGACGGCATTGCCTTGAATGTAGTGCCAGTTAGTGAGCGTGAGTTTAGGGACCGTCTGCAAAGTGGTAATCGGAAAGTTTC
This sequence comes from Sphaeramia orbicularis, assembly GCF_902148855.1. Classification (NCBI taxonomy): domain Eukaryota; kingdom Metazoa; phylum Chordata; class Actinopteri; order Kurtiformes; family Apogonidae; genus Sphaeramia; species Sphaeramia orbicularis. The sequence goes on from NW_021941678.1 coordinate 80,063, forward strand.
TACATATTTAAAATTCAATAACTTTGCTTCTACTCAGTGAAATGGCACCATATTTATCTTACACACCCAGAAATCCCTTCTGCACACACTACACCACTCCGATTGGGCAAATATCATATATATTTGCCTGAGAGGATGGCTCCAGCAGATACCAGGAACAACATCAGAGATCTCTGTCCAAAAGAGTGCAATCTTAGGAACAGCTAAGATCCTGCGCAGAACCCTCAGGCTCCCAGGCCTCTGGTAGAGGACCCGAGCCTGAAGGAGACACCGCCCAAGTGGTCGAGAAAAAGATTATTTATTATTGTATATGTGTATATTTATGTGTATGTAAAAACACATGGTCCAAACATGTGGTGTAATTTCCAGAAAATAATTTGCTTAGGTGCCTGTTTTGTATATGTTGCTCACAAGATGAGTAACACAGTTAACAGCTGTATTTTTTCGTTCTTGACGTGCGCAACGATGGTGTTTGGACTAATCCCCTAATGTGGGACACTGAGTCGAATCTCTTGTGCAGAGTCACACTTGACTGGTAACTTCAGGTGTGGTCAATTGGCTATATAAAAGCAGCAAAGAAAACGCTGAAATGTTAGCCGGTCGGTAAATCCGACATTGATATGAATCAGCCACTGGGAAAATGCTCAGAGTGCAGAATTTGGACCACAGCACTCAATACACTGAACTGACACAGAACTGAGAAGTCACACAGCACACTGCCACATCCAACGGGTAGCTCCGCCCACCTTCTCCAGCCTCACTGACTGCACAGAGCAAAGAACAACCATGAAACAACATATAGAGCATTTGAACAATAATTCCTATTATATACTTTACACTATCACTAATTTGTTGTTTGTTCCATCAATTCCCACACTACTTTGGTAGCAAAATGCACAAAAGAATGCACTGAAGTATACATACAATCACCACAGTACTGTGGCAACAAGAGGCTAATGAGTTCATGTAACAGTATCCATGATTGGCTCTAGTACCAATGCTAACATTTGACTGGCTCTGTGGCAATACAAACTGATATTTTGTGCTATAGTATTGTGGCAGTAGTCATTGTCTTAATATTTTCTCAAGATATTGTATTGATGATGGCAGAGTCAGACAAATGTGCAAAGGCTTCAGCACATCCCAAAGATTCTAAATGGGGTTCAGGTCTGGACTCTGTGAGCCTGATGAATCCTAGTGTTGTCATCTTGGAATATGCTCATGTCATCAGTGGGGACTAGGGATGTAAACAATTAATTGACTAAACGATTAATTGTCGATAAGAATTTGTTCGATTAAATTATTAATTGTTGGTTATTTGCCCTTTTCCGCCCGTCCACACCTGTCCAAAGGCTGCTGGTTTGTCTGCACTGCAACGCCGCGGCTGGGATAGCCGATCATTGAACCAGATCATGGTGTTGATGAGTTAGAATATCTGTATGGACATGGTAGAGCCAAACACAGACCAGCCTGTCTGTTTGTAGCAGCGGTGTACCCCTGAATAAATACGCGCACAAATGCGGGGTCAGTTTTGGAACGTTTTCCCTGGAGGTTGGTGTAGTCTACAGTCAGTGAAAAGTTCCACTTTCACTTCTGCGGGGGCACGGACTGAATCGTAACCCCATAGTATTAGAAGTAGGATGGAAAGTGATGCACGCACGCTCGTGGTTACCAACCAACACGCATGCATCCCCCGACCGTACTGCACGTGTGTGAGTACCCCCCGAGGAAATGTACGCGTGTGCACCCCCACACACCGGTGAAATGCACTCGCGTGTACCCCCCCCCCCCCACACACACACACACACACACATTACACACCGCCACATCAACAGATGAATTCCACAGGAAACACTGACTGTATCCAATGGTTCAATAAATCAATCGTTCAGGAATATGACATGCTTTTTTCATGGAGTATATAAACAGTATTTAGCTTTTATTTTCATAGACCGTATTGAAAAAGAAATTTAGGTTCTCAGGAAAATCGCTGCTTATCAATTAATTGTTAATCCATCGATAAGGGCAACCAACTAACGATTAATGAATTAATCGATAATTTGCATCCCCAGTGGGGATACCCCCCACACACACATACACACACACTGATGTTCGTTCTGGTCATTGAGTTTATTCAGATTCAGCTGAAATCATTATTTGGACACATACGGAATGCTGCTGAACCCAGACCTGAACCAACCCCAGATGGTAACACTGCTCCCACAGGCTTGAACAGTAGGCACTATGCATGATGAGTGATCACTGACCCCACATGCTTGGACTGTAGGCACTAGCCCTGATGGGTAATCACTGCCCCCACAGACCCATACCGTAGTCACTAGGCATGATGGGTAATCACTCTGAACCAGGGTCAGTGTGAACTCAACAGACCACTTGACTTTCATCCATTAAACACAGTCCAATCTTTATGCTTCCTAGTAAATTGAAGCCTTTTTTTCTGGTCATCCTGACTAATAAGTGGTTTTCTTAAGGCTACACAGCTGTTTAGTCCCAGTCACTTGAGTTCCATTCACACTGTGGGTGTGGAAATGCTCCTACTTTCAGTATTAAACATAGCTGTGAGTTCTGTTGTTTTTTTATGATTTGATTTCACTAAACGTCAAAGTGATCGCCAATCAGGATCATTCCAGATTTTTTTTTTTCCACCGACATTTCTTCCTCGAAGATGATGAATCCTTCCAGTTTTTACCCCTCGGCCAGCTTCTGGTCAAAGAGGTTTTGTAATTGTTTTGTTGTCTGTTTGTCCATCTGTCTTTCTGTCCATTTAACAACGTTATTTATCTGAAGAATACATTGACATATCTGCACCAAATTTATACTGTGGATGCATCTTGGCATGTAGCAGAAACCTATTGAAAGCAAGTCACCTCAGCCTACTTTTTCAAGGTCAAATGGCGACATGTCTTTTTAACTACGTAATCACATTATCTGGAAAATGCATTGAGATCTGCACCAAAGTTATACTGTGGATGCATTTTGGCATGGAGCAGATGCCTGTTGAAAACAGGTCACAATAACGTAGTTTTTCAAGGTGAAATGGTGACATGTCCTTTCAATGATGTAATTGCATTATCTGCCAGCTGGAATCTTACACTGCCATTTGGACAGTTCTTAACCCAGTTGTTAGTCGTTTCATCAATCTCCTTAGATGTTTTCTTTGCTTGATGCCACTAGTTTGACCCTTCTGAAACAGATGAGCATCTTTTCCACGACCACAGGACGTGACTTCCAATAGGGTTGTTTAACCCTTATGCCCCTCTCAAAAAAATAATACCTCTGGTCACCCTCGTGGACAAAAATGTACACTCATAAAAAAATACTATAAAACCATCATACGTCAACATTTTTTTCTTGCTTTTTTTAAAAAAGAAAAATTTGTTATAAATCTCTTAAACAACTTCTCCCCTGCTCAAAACTACCAAACATTCAACATTTTTCAGGATTTTAGCCTTTTAAATGCAAGTTTAATAATTGAATTTTAGTGAATTATTACCAAAAAAATTACAAAAAATTAAATATTTTCCATAAAATAAATAGTAGGTGGATGAAGCATTCATGGTTATTAGAGCCTTCGATAAGTCAAAGATTATCAACAAAATTGATTTGATTGCATTAGTATTTTTTCTGTAATGTCAGATGCACCCTCTGGCCACTCTTGTGGACAAAAAATGCCCCATTGATTTTCATTATAACCATGTTTTTGAATCTCACTGCAGTTACACTTTATAAACGTACTTTTTCTAATATCAAACATTTATTTAGAAGAAACTGGTGACATTTGACATTTTTAGCTTACCAGCCGACAGGCCATAAGCTATTGTTGTCATGCGGCGTCCGTCGCCGTCTGTCGTCGCCGTCTGTCGTCGCCCGTTACAAAAATTTCAATCGTCGTTTCTCCGAAACCTACAATTCCGATTGACTTCAAACTTGGTATACAGCTTCTTTATGATGATGTCAACAAAAGTTAGTGAAATTATTAGGATCCGGATCTGATTCTGGATTTTGTTGCCACTTTGAAACATTTCCCCATACTAAGAGATAGGAAGTGGTATGGATGGTGCAATAACTCAGTAAATATAATGATATCCAGTGTAAATTTCTACCAGTACAGCCCTGATGAGGAGATGACCAAAACATAATGGCCACATGCTGATCAGGATCTTCTTCTGGATCCGGGAACTTATGGAAAATTTAACATGGGCTCTTCTGGGGAAAACATTTCACTCGTCTTTTTCTCCCAAACTAGGGTTCTGATTGACTCAAACTTGGTATACAGCTTCTTTATGATGATGTCAACACAAGGTATTGCCAATTATTTCAATCCAGATCTGATTCTGGATTTTGGTGTGACTTTGACAAATGTTTCCCATTATAAGAGATAGGAAGTGGATTGATCCAATAAATCAGTAAAGTATCAATGATATCAAGTTGGAATTGTGAATTTTTTACAGATCTGATTGGAATATGACCAAAACATCGCCTATTTCTGTAATATAATAAATACACATAGCTGGGTGATAATAATGGCATCTAGATACATTTCCCAAAGCTTTTAATTGGCCAGTAAGCTACAGGGCATTGGTCCTACTTTTATGTATTTCACCAGTTTCAAACCGTTTTCCCATTGTAGGCAGATGCATGAAATACTTGATTTTTTAATTTTTTTTTTTCCTGTTATATTATGAGGCCATATGACCGCTGGGGAGGGTTTGTTGTGTGGTGTGTGCATATGTAAAATAGTTTTAAATTGTCTGATTCATTAGTGTGAACATTATTGTGCAAACTTTAACATCTTTTCAGAAAGATTTTCAGAACTCTTCTAGTTCTGAATCTTGTACCGTCACTGTGCATTTGGCTATAACTCTTTATAGTGTGTAATTTTGCTTGGCCAGAGGATGACTGCTGCATTCGTTATGCCTGATCTGTTTACTGTTGTCTGGTTTTTTCATTATGCAGGCAGTGTAGAAGAGTGTCAGAACATTTATGAAGAGGCCTGGGTGAAGTTTCCTAAAGGACTGGTTCCTCGAAGGCTGCCTCTGAACTTTCTCACAGGTAAGTGCGATGCAGCATCACCACCACAGCAAGGAGTTTTTTAAGGACAAACTACATCAAACCCTGCTTGTACCACACATTTCAGTGTTGACTTCCAGCATTTGTTTTCATTGTCCTATCTAATATAAAGTAATTACAAGTATCTTACAAGGTAGGGCAAGGTTCTGAAGATTTATAGTTTTATGGCCAAATTGCTGACATACTATCAACTAGCGCAAAAGAGCCTTTACTCTTCATTTGTAAATGATGTAGGAGTACATTTCAAGGAGTAACTCTTCTTGGACTCCAAGATGTAATGATGTAGGTTATTATCTAACACAGTCTTCTCAAATGGGGGGTACTTGCATTTTTTGGGGGAAAAATACAGTAATAAATACATAAAATCATCATGTACTGAATACAAACTAAACAAGAAAAGCACTCGGAGAGTGCAGGACCTCCGCCAAGACAGATCTGCCTCCCTGCGTGTTTTTTTGTTTGGTTAGCAAGATAACTCAAGAAGTTATGGATGGATTTTCAGGAAATTTTCATGAAATGTTGATACTGGCGCAAGGAAGAAATGCTAAAATTTTGGTGGTGATTTGGGTGTGTGTGTGTGTTTGTGTGTGTGTGTGTGTGGGGGGGGGGGGTTGGCAGATCTGTCTTGGTGGAGGTCTGCGCTCTCCCGAATGCTTTTCTTGTTACCTCTGCCAGGAGGTGTTGTGATTGCTTTGCTTTGTGAGCGTGCGTGTTTGTTAGCAAGATAAACTCAAAAAGTTATGGACGGATTTGAGGTCCAATCACTCATCATCAACAAACAAAACACGCACACACACAAAGCAAAGCGTTCACAATACCTCCTGGGGAGGTAACAAGAAAAGCACTCAGAGAGCGCAGACCTCCGCCAAGACAGATCTGTCCCCTGCCCCCCCGATCACCACCAAAATTTAATCATTTCTCTTTGTGCCAGTATCAACATTTCCTGAAATTTCATGAAAATCCGTCCATAACTTGATGGGTGAAATTTTTAAATGTCTATAAAACATCAATTTTGTTTCAATTTACTTAAAGCTTGGCATATATAAAGAAGCAATTAATATGCTGACATCAGCACATGCATAGACATGATGACATCAGCTGGATTGATGCCAAAATAAGCTACATTACATGTGAGGGATGGGGTTTGTCGTGCCTAGCACCACTTGTTATTTTTTACCTTATTAAAGTTAAATATATGTTGTTTACAAAGTTTTGAAAATAATAACAGACACCTTTGGCACAGGAACAAATTTTTCCAAATTTTTTTCAATCAAATACGCTGAAGCAGGAGTTGGGGGTACTTGGCTAAAAAATATTTGTTTCAGGGGATACTTAAGTGTAAAAAGTGTGAGAACCACTGATCTAACATAATGTTACACTGCTGCGTCATTTAATTAGAGTCTAATTGCAACAGCAATAGCCACTGAATGAACCCAAACTATTTTCACACTCAGTCTCATTATAACATAACTAAATGTCCTATAGTGAGGCAATCTAAACCCAAGTAACACCCACCTTCATTTATCTTTATAACCCCGGAGACATTAAAACAACATGTTCCACAAACTCATGCTGCTTTGACCCCCAACTTGTCTGTGGTGCTCGTTCTGTATGCATGATTTATTTTAAATATTCCAAAAAATTCAACAGTTTGCTCAGTGAGAAACCTTTCCAAACCTGCTGAGAGAGTAGACCTTGAGCTTTGCATGGACATTTGAACATGTACAGTGCACCTCCCACTGTCTGTGTAATGGAGGGCAAAATACTTCTGATATAAATAAGGTTTTGGTCTTTTTACCCTCAGCCACACTGGCTGCAGGGTATTGTCATCAGTTAGTTGTCCGTCTGTTTGTCCAAAAACTTTGGCATGCACTGACCAAGCCAGGCCATGGATGGCAGTAGTGCACCTGATAAGTCAGGCCAAGGGTTTTCAAGTGCACACACATTATGCTTTTAAGACCATTTTTGTTAGTCCGTTTTTTCCCTTGGCACACTGGCTGCAGGGTATTGTCATCAGTGGTCATCCATCCGTCTGTCTGTCTGTCCAGTATGTGCAAAAACTTTGGCATGCACCAGTGGTTCTCAACCACGGAGGGCAGCAGATAGTCAACAACAACAATGATAAGGTGAGGGGGAGCTCACTTTCACTCTCACAGCTTTATCGACAACATCCTCCATGTACAGGTCTATGGCTGGGTAAAAAAAAACTGATCTAAGATTTTTTTATTTTTGTGTAATTGAGTAATAGTGGATGAGATTGATTTTTCATAGCAGTACCGTGAGTACCTGACCGCCGACGCGGATAGGTGCGGCCGGTTCCATCTTGCGAACCCCTGGGGGAGAAGGGGAGTCTCGGTCTCGCTCGTGACTGTTCTGGTGCCAGAGGGGCATGGTGGAAAGGTGGGGAAAACACCTCCTGGCCTCAAACTCGAACCCGCAGTGCGGAAGAACTGTCACCGGACGGTCTGGTCGTCGGAGGCTCTCTGAGGCACCCTCGTGGAAGCTGGTCGTTGTGGGAATATTAAGTTGGAGCCACACTCAGCCATAAGTGATACTATCATTACTGTGGACTTAAAGGAACAGTAAAGCGACAATCACAGATCGCTACCTCCCACCCCTCCCCCGCTCGACCGACATCAAGCCCCCTCAGCTCTGACAGATTGTTTCCAGTGACTTTCTTGTAACAAGGGCCCAACATGATCATTTCAGGGGGGCCAAAACCAGCCATAAAACAGAATAAAAATGATGAAGAAGTCTGTTCGGAGCCACTGTGGAAGCATGACAATATTTCTATCCCATTCATTATTAACAGCAGATTCAGCTATTTACTGCTGAAATTTCATGTTTATTTCCTTTCTACTGTCAATATTGATACCAGTATTGATGTGTTGCATGGCTGTGGTAGTCAAATAATCAGGTTAGAGCTCAAAATTATACTTTGGTATCACTGAATGAATCCTGAATCAATTAATACTGAATTGAATTGATACTGGATCAAATCAAATCGTGATTAATTAATAAAGAACCTTATGAATCGAAATGGAAACGATTCAGGAAATTTGTTTGTAGAATTATGTACTGAGGTCTGGATTGAGGACAGATTGAGGGTCCGGGGGGGCTTCCGGCACTATTGTCTGTCTGTCCTTCCGTCCATCTGTATGTATAAAACTTCGGTGTGGACTGAGGGCCGAGGGTTTTCAAGTGCGCAGTCGTTTTGTTTTTACTGTTTGCAGTAATGATGTGATTTTCATTTATTTTTAGGGACTGAGCCTGAAAGGCAAGGCCCTATTGCATTTCATTCATTTCTTTAAATATTTGATAGTATCATTAGTAATAATTAAAGCTGCAAGCAGCATTGGGCGGGACCTCGCACCGGGCGTTCCGCCTCCCCGCGATCTGCCTCCCGTGACCATCCCACCTCAGCTCCACTCACACCTCTCCGTCCCCATACCAGTTCCCACCCTTTAGTGTCTGTCCTCCTTTCATCTGTACAGAACACCAGCGACCCTCTGCTGAAACCGCCATCACCTTTAAAATGAGACTTTTTTTTGGAAACCCTACGTGTGTATGTGCATTTGTTTTGTATGTGAGAGAAAGAATCAGTTTGAAAATGAATTGAAATTGTGTGAATAATTGAGCATGAAAGTGATGATTTGTCACATTTAAGGCTTTTATTTTGGAAAAACCCTATTGTGTGAGCATGTGTCTGTGAGAAAGAGTACTTTTGAATGAAGAAACATTGTACAAACAGTTGAACGTTTGGTCATAAAAATAAAAAGAAGTTATGCAATAGACATTTTGTATTATTCTTAACTGGGGTTTTATTTTGAAAAAATGTACTCCGTGTACTTTTGAATGTGTGCAAGATTTCCAATATCCACAATACAATGCAGTAAAACCTGTTTAAAAAAAAAAAAAAAAAAAAAAATTTGGATTGCCTGGGACTTGAACCAGGGTCCTTCGGCTCCATAGGCAGCTACATGAACCACTGCATTACAGAGAGACATGTGAAAATGTGCACCAGCAAGAGTTTTATAGGGATTTTGCCATTGTGAAAAGTGAAACTAATCATAGTCTTCAAAAAATCGCCATAATTCCATAACCGTGGGTCGTATCTGAAAAATTGTTTCACTTTTGGATTCTGCAGACTTGGGGGAATTGAATGAGTATAATTTTTCCAAACATCGCAACTTTGCGGGCTTCTAAAACAAAAACTAAGACAGTTATGGAAAAAGGTGTGAAATTGTTTTATTAAGGAGGTTTCACTGTATCTTTTGGCGCTATTTAGACGTCAATACCACAACGGTGTCATTGGAGTTAATTTTGAAAATTTTATTTTGAAAGGCATATTGCGAACTTCCTGTTGGAGATAAGTCATCAGTGGTCAGTGGATGATTTGTAGACCATTGTCCAACCAACATTTGGCATTGGTTCCATGTTGTACGCCATTCCTACTGGCCACTAGGGCAATTGCCGTATTTTTTCACATAGGTGGCGCTAGAGAGGCCATTTTGGCACCTATGGGGTTAATTTTTTCATTATATCAAATTTTTCGCCAGGCTGACATGTGTGCCAAATTTGGTGAGTTATGGAGCATGTTTAGGGGGGTCAAAATCCAGGTCAAAGTGTGTCTGAATAATAAGAATAATATAAAAACGAACGAATAACAATAGGGCCTTGCTTGCAGGCAAGGCCTCTCACTGTGGTGAGGTGTGGACGTTCACGGGAGGCGGATCGCGAGGGAGGCGGAACGCGCCGGTGCGAGGTCCCGCCCAATGGCTGCGTGCAGCTTTAATTAGGGACCGAGCTGAAAGGTAAGGCCCTCTCACACAGTGAGAGGCCTTGCCTGCAAGCAAGGCCTATTGTTTTTCGTTCGTTTTTATATTATTAGGGGACCGAGCCGAAAGGTAAGGCCCTCTCACACAGTGAGAGGCCTTGCCTGCAAGCAAGGCCCTATTGTTATCGTTCGTTTTCGTTTTTATATTACTATTATACTTCCGTGTTTTTGAACTGGATTTTGACCCCCTAAACATGCTCAAAAAACTCACCAAAATTTGGCACACATGTCAGGTCTGGTGAAAAATTTGATAAAATGTAAAAATTAACCCCATAGGTGCCAAAATGAGCTCTCTAGCGCCCCCTACATACACAAAAACGGCCCTAGCAGCCAGTAGGAATGTCGTAGAAACATGAAACAAAACGCCAAAATTTTCATCTCATCGAGCCCGACAAATCACGCACTGACACTCATTGAAGTAACTCCAACAGGAAGTTCAGAATTTGCCTTTCAACATAAATGCTCAAATGGCTAACTTCCAGTAGGAATGTCGTAGACACACGAAACCAATGCTAAAACTTTCGTTTAATTGAGCGCAAACAAATCACGCACATAACACCTATGAGCTAGCTCCAACAGGAAGTTCGCAATATGCCTTTCAAAATAAAATTTTTAAAACTAACTCTGATGACACCGTTTGTCGGATTGACTTCTAAAAAGCACCAAAGATAGAGAAGCCTCTTCAAAAAAGTGATCTCATACTTTTCCATAACTGTCTTAGTTTTTTTTTTTACGAGCCTGCAAAGTTGCCATGTTTGGAACTCATTTTTTACTTTGGGCGTTTTTCCCCACATGTGACATATCTACGTGTTCACGGACTCACCACAACGTTCACATGCAAAAATTTTTGAGATAGGATGTACGGTTATTGATTTATAACAATTTGTTTCTTTTCATACTTTTTCCTCTTTAGAGACTGCCATTTGACCCCCTTAACATGCTCCAAAACTCACCAAATTTGCCATGTATGTCATGGCTGGTGAACACTTTCATACAATATCAAAATTAACCCCTTGCATGCCAAAATGGACTCTGTAGCGCCACCTATGTACTAAAAAACACACAAAATCTGCCCTAGCGGCCAGTAGGAATGTCACAGAAACATGAAACAAATGGCAAAAATGTTGGTCTGATTGAGCCCGACAAATCATAAACTGACACTCATGAGCTAACTCCAACAGGAAGTTGGCAATCTGCCTTTGAAAGTTACTCTACGTTTCTGCAATTACTGCTTAGTCATTCAGACTTTTGAATAAAAAGTTATACCTCATGAAACTCCACAAGTCTGCAGAATCCAAAAGTGAAAGAATTTTTCAGATACGACCTACGGTTATGGAATTATGGTGATTTTTTTGAAGACTATGTTTACTTTCACTTTTAACAATGACAAAGTCCCTATAAAACTCTTCCTGGTGCACAGCTGTATATATCTGTCCTTATTGCAGTGGTTCATGTAGCTGCCTATGGAACAAGAGGACCTGGGTTTGAGTCCCAGACAATCCAAATTTTTTTTTTTTTTTTTTCTTTCTCCATTTTAAAACAGGTTTTACTGCATTGTATTTTGGATATTGGAAATTTTGCACACATTCAAAAGTACATGGAGTACATTTTTTCAAAATAAAACTCCAATTACCAATAATACAAAATTTCTATTACATAACTTCTTTTCATTTGTATGATCAAACGCTCAACTGTTTGTACAATGTTCTTCATTCAAAAGTACTCTTCTCACAGACACACATGCTCCACACAATAGGGTTTTGTTCCCAAAATAAAAGCCTTAAATGTGAGAAATCATCACTTTTATACTCACTTATTCATACAATTTCAATTCATTTTTCAAACTGATTCTTCTCTCACATACAAAACAAATGCACATACACACAGTAGGGTTTCCAAAATAAAAGTCTCATTTTAAAGGTGATGGTGGTTCAGCAGAGGGTCGCTGGTGTTCTGTACAGATGTAAGGAGGACATACACTAAAGGGTGGAACTGGTATGGGGATGGAGAGGTGTGAGTGGAGCTGAGGTGTGGACGGTCACGGGAGGCGGATCGCGGGGGAGGCGGAACGGCCCGGTGCGAGGTCCCGCCCAATGCTGCTTGCAGCTTTAATTTATTATTATTCTCTCGCCACTTTAACCTGGAATTTGACCCCCTAAACATGCTCGAAAACTCACCAAATTTGGCACACACGTCAGGTCTGGCGAAAAATTTGATAAAATGTAAAAATTAACCAAAATGAGCTCTCTAGCGCCCCCTAGAATCACAAAAAAAGCCCTAGAGACCAGTAGGAATGTCGTAGAAATATGAAACAAACGCCAAAATTTTCGTCTCATCGAGCCCAACAAATCTTGCACTGACACTCATGACCTAACTCCAAGAGGAAGTTCGCAATATGCGTTTAAAAAAAAAATGCGAAAATGCCAACTTCTAGTAGGAATGTTGTAGACTCACGAAACCAACGCCAAAACTTTCGTTTAATCTAGCCCAACAAATCACGTGGTGACACCTATAAGCTAGCTCCAACAGGAAGTTCGCAATTTGCATTTCAAAATAAAATTTCTAAAACTAACTCCGATCACACCGTTTGTCGTATTGCCTTCTAAATAGCGCCAGAAGATAGAGTGAACCCTTCTCAAAAAAGTGATCTCGCGCTTTTGTGATAAGTGTCTTAGTTTTATTTTTAGAAGCCCTGAAAGTTGCGAAGTCTGAAACTGAAAATTCAATTTGGATATTCCCCACATATTATATTGTAGCGATCACAAATCATAGCAGAACAATCCTGTGAAAAAATTTTTGAGATACGATGTATGGTCTTCGAATTACAGCAATTTATGTGAGAAATGGTGACTGGGTGTACTACACTTAACTGCATTGAGTCACATGTCTGATCTATAGGAGCCATGTGAGGTGAATGTGCGCATGCACACACATGCTGACAGCTGATTGGCTGAAATCTTGCTGCTCAAACAGACTGGAGAGCCTGTTTTGGTTTGAAAGTCTAGAAACAACTCATCATAACTCATATTTCTGGGGTTACAGGAACAAATTCTACATCAAAATGTAGGAAAATCTCTTTTCTTTCCCAGACTATTGACATTTGAATGTTAAAGTGTTTAGTTTTTGATCTGTGGGCCTCCAAACACAACAACTGCTGCTTTTTCCCTTCTTCCCTCCTGTGTTCCATTGTCTCACTCACATGTTTGACTAACTCCACCTTCGTACACTCACTGCTGATTCACTTCTGACTTTGTTTCATCACATTAGAGATTCAAATGTTGGTCCAACCTTCCAGAAGTCTGACATGCAAGAATTTTCAGATAGGAGCTACTGTTCTGGATTGACGTCAGTTTGTCTGACAGGTGGTTTTTAGTTCATTTCTCTGAAACTCCAGTGTCTCCTCTAAGTCATTAGTGTTGATCAGGTGCACCTGCCATGTTATGCTCCCATAGCAACCATGGAGAGTCCATAGCAACTGAGTGAGTGAGTGAGTGAGAGAGAGAGACTACTGCTATTACTGATCCAACGTGGATTATATAAAAACTGATTATAACTGATTCTCTCTCTCTCTCTCTTAAACACACAGAAACACACACACACACACACACAGTAGGGTTTTTCAAAATAAAAGCCTTATTGTAAATGGGGAAAAAAAAAAAAATCTGCCAAAAAAACATAAGAATGGTTGGAGGAGGCGTGACGGGTAACGGGGTGGCATGGGAGGGCGAACATGGCCAGAGCGCGAGGTCCCGACCAATGCTGCTTGCAGCTTTAATTATTATTATTATACTATCGTCACTTTAAACTGGATTTTGACCCCCTAAACATGCTCCAAAACTCACCAAATTTGGCACACATGTCAGGCCTGGTGAAAAATTTGATAAAATCAAAAAGAAACCCCATAGGTTCCAAAATGGGCTCTCTAGCGCCACTAGTGGAAAAAAAACGGTAACTTCCCTAGTGGCCTGTAGGAATGTGTAGAGACATGGAACCAGTGCCAAAATATTTGTTGGATGAAGCACTAAAAATGATACACTGACAGTGATGACCTAACTCCAACAGGAAGTTCGCAATATGCCTTTCAAAATAAAATTTTCAAAACTAACTCTGATGACACCGTTTGTCCTATTGACTTTAAATAGCACCAAAAGATAGGTGAACCCTCTGCACAAAAGTGATCTCGTAGCTTAGTCTTAACTGTCTTAGTTTTTTTTTTACAAGCCTTCAAAGTTGCGATGTTTGGAAGTCATTTTTCACTTTGCAGTTTTTCCCCACATGTGACATATCTACGCGTTCACGGGACTCACCACAATGTTCACATGCAAAAATTTTTGAGATAGGATTTACGGTTATTGATTTATAAGAATTTGTTTATTTTCATACTTTTTCCTCTTTAGACTGCCATTTCACCCCCTTAACATGCTCCAAAACTCACCAAATTTGCCATGTATGTCATAGCTGGTGAACACTTTCATTCAATATCAAAATTAACCCCTTGGGTACCAAAATGGACTCTGTAGCGCCACCTATGTACTAAAAAAACACACAAAATCTGCCCTAGCGGCCAGTAGGAATGTCACAGAAACATGAAACAAATGCCAAAATGTTGGTCTGATTGAGCCCGACAAATCATACACTGACACTCATGAGCTAACTCCAACAGGAAGTTGGCAATCTGCCTTTGAAAGTTACTCCACCTTTCTACAATTACTGCTTATTCATTTCAGACTTTTGACAGAAAAGTTATACCTCATTAAATTCCACAAGTCTGCAGAATCCAAAACTGAAAGAATTTTTTAGATACGACCTACGGTTATAGAATAATCACAATTTTTTGAAGAGTATGTGTACTTTCACTTTTCACAATGACAAGTCCCTATTTAAAGCACACTACTGCCATCTTGTGGCTGTCTGACAATTCACCAGGGGTTAGAGCAGTGTTATGTTATACAGGAGTCCTGGGTTCAAACCCCACACAGGGAAATAGCTGTTTTTTTTGGTTGTTTGGGGGTTTTTTTGGTTTGGTTTGTTTTTCTTCCCTTCATCACATTTTAAAACATGTTTTTACTGCATAATATTGTGGATATTGGACATTTTGCACACATTACACTCAAAGAAATGGAAAACCCATGTAGTAATCCTTATGCAATGTATTTATGTTGAAAATATTTAATAAATTCATTTTAGCGAAAAAAACAAGAGAGTTACATTACATTTAAATAATAATACAAGTCTTGGGAATATTCAATACTGTTTAATACAATTTAGTCAACGCAGTCACTTAAAAAATGAAGTTTGGCATGTTTGCCGCAGTGCATTATGGGTAGTGGGTACTATGTTGTAAATGTGTTATTTTTATGCTCAAGAATTCAGCGGGGTTGTTGTGTTAGTACTAGTTTTGACTTAATATGTGTATGGCAATGCTTATTGGACTTTTTTTATTTTTTCTGTATTTTTGTAATTTGTAAAGTTGCACCCTGAGTGAGAGCCATTGGCAGAGCAATGGCTATCCTGTTGTGATCATCTTAGTTTGGGTCTCCCTGTTAAATTAAGAGCATAACTTGAGCTCACACCTGACACTGAGCTAACTTCCTGTTGAACTTCCACCTACGCTACAAGAATGATGTTAAGACAATTAAAAGTAACAGTGTAGTAAATTCAGCGTGTTTAATAAATTCAACATAATGGTATTTAGTGAATTAAACATAACAATATTTAGTAAATTCAGTGTGTTAATAAATTTAACATAATGTTTAGTAAATTTAACATAACGACATTTAGTAAATTCAACATGTTTATTAAATTCAATGAAATGATATATAGTAAATTCATGTGTTTAATTGATTCAATGTAATGATGTATACTAAATTAAACGTAACAATATTGAGTAAATTCAACATGTTTAAAATTCAACTTAACTGTATGATGTAGCACTTAATTAAGACGGTTTGCTGAAATTTAGTCATCTAGTATTTTAAAATTTAAATAAAAAAGTTTTGTGGGACCGGTTGACGTTATCTTATTATTTAAATCCAATGTTTGTTTTTTTGAGTGTATAAAGTACACAGTACATTTAAAAAAAAAACCTTATTAAAAATAATAATACTGTCTATTACATAACTTCTTTTCATTTTTATGACCAAACGCTCAACTGTTTGTACAATGTTTCTTCATTCAAAAGTACTCTTTCTCACAGACACACATGCTCACACAATAGGGTTTTTCCAAAATAAAAGCCTTAAATCTGATAAATCATCACTTTTATACTCACTTATTCATACAATTTCAAATCATTTTTCAAACTGATTCTTTCTCTCACATACAAAACAAATGCACATACACACAGTAGGGTTTCCAAAATAAAAGTCTGATTTAAAGGTGATGGTGGTTTCAGCAGAGGGTCGCTGGTGTTCTGTACAGATGTAAGGAGGACGGACACTAAAGGGTGGGAACTGGTATGGGGACGGAGAGGTGTGAGTGGAGCTGAGGTGTGGACGGTCAGGGAGGCGGATCACGGGGGAGGCGGAACGCCCGGTGCGAGGTCCCGCCCAATGCTGCTTGCAGCTTTAATTATTATTATTATTATACTATCGTCACTTTAAACTGGATTTGACCCCCTAAACATGCTCCAAAACTCACCAAATTTGGCACACATGTCAGGCCTGGCGAAAAATTTGATTAAATGAAAAAAGAAACCCCATAGGTGCCAAAATGGGCTCTCTAGCGCCACCTATGTGAAAAAAAACGGTAACTGCCCTAATGGCCAGTAGAAATGTCGTAGAGACATGGAACCAGTGCCAAAATGTTTGTTGGATGACGCACTAAAAATGATACACTGACAGTGATGACCTAACTCAAACAGGAAGTTACAATATGCCTTTCAAAATAAAATTTCAAAACTAACTCCGATGACACCGTTTGTCCTATTGACTTCTAAATAGCACCAAAGATAGAGTGAACCCTCTTCACAAAAGTGATCTCATAGCTTAGTCTTAACTGTCTTAGTTTTTTTTTTTACAAGCCTTCAAAGTTGCGATGTTTGGAAGTCATTTTTCACTTTGCAGTGTTTCCCCACATGTGACATATCTACGCGTTCACGGGACTCACCACAACGTTCACATGCAAAAATTTTGTGATAGAATTTACGGTTATTGATTTAAAAAATTTGTTTATTTTCATACTTTTTCCACTTTAGACTGCCATTTGACCCCCTTAAATGCTCCAAAACTCACCAAATTTGCCATGTATGTCATGGCTGGTGAACAGTTTGATTCAATATCAAAATTAACCCCTTGGGTGCCAAAATGGACTCTGTAGCGCCACCTATGTACTAAAAAACACACAAAATCTGCCCTAGCGGCCAGTAGGAATGTCACAGAAACATGAAACAAATGCCAAAATGTTGGTCTGATTGAGCCCGACAAATCATACACTGACATCATGAGCTAACTCAACAGGAAGTTGGCAATCTGCCTTTGAAAGTTACTCTACGTTTCTGCAATTACTGCTTATTCATTTCAGACTTTTGAGTGAAAAATTATAGCTCATTAAATTCCCACAAGTCTGCAGAATCCAAAAGTGAAAGAATTTTTCAGATGCGACCTACGGTTATGGAATTATGGCGATTTTTGAAGACTATGTTTACTTTCACTTTTCACAATGACAAAACTCCCTATAAAAGTCTTCCTGGTGCACTTACATGTGTCTGTCTGTAGTGCAGTGGTTCATGTAGCTACCTATGGAAGAAGAGGACCCTGGTTCAAGTCCCAGGCAAACCAAGAATTTTTTTTTTTTTTTCATTTTAAAACTGTTTTTCTGCATTGTATTGTGGATATATGACATTTTGCACACTTACAAAGTACACAGAGTAAATTTGTTTTCAAAATAAAACCCCTATTAAAAATAATAAAATGTCTATTACATAACTTCTTTTCATTTTTATGACCAAGCGCTCAACTGTTTGTACAATGTTTCTTCATTCAAAAGAACTCTTTCTCACAGACACACATGCTCACACAATAGGGTTTTTCCAAAATAAAAGCCTTAAATGTGACAAATCATCACTTTAATGCTCAGTTATTCACACAATTTCAATTCATGTTTCTAACTGATTCTTTCTCTCACATACAAAACAAATGCCATACACACAGTTGGGTTTCCAAAATAAAAGTCTCATTTTAAAGGTGATGGTGGTTTCAGCAGAGTGTCTGGTGTTCTGTACAGATGTAAGGAGGACGGACACTAAAGGGTGGGAACTGGTATGGGGACGGAGAGGTGTGAGTGGAGCTGAGGTGTGGACGGTCACAGGAGGCGGATCGCGGGGTAGGCGGAGCGCCCGGTGCGAGGTCCCGCCCAATGCTGCTTGCAGCTTTAATTAGGGACCGAGCCGAAAGGTAAGGCCCTCTCACGCAGTGAGAGGCCTTGCCTGCAAGCAAGGCCCTTTGTTTTTTCGTTTTTTATATTAGGGACCGAGCCGAAAGGTAAGGCCCTCCACGCAGTGAGAGGCCTGCCTGCAAGCAAGGCCCTATTGTTTTTCGTTCGTTTTTATATTATTATTATATATTCACACAACCACTTTGACCTGGATTTTGACCCCCTGAACATGCACGAAAACTCACCAAATTTGGCACACATGTCAGGCCTGGCGAAAAATTTGATAAAATGAAAAAATAACCCCATAGGTGCCAAAATGGGCTCTCTAGCGCCACTATGTGAAAAAAACGGCAACTGCCTAGTGGCCAGTAGGAATGTCGTACAGACATGAAACCAGTGCCAAAATTTTTGTTGGATCATGCTCTACAATCATCCACTGACACTCATGACCTATCTGCAACAGGAACTTCGCAATATGCCTTTCAAAATAAAATTTCTAAAACTAACTCCGATGACACCATTTGTGGTATTGACTTCTAAATAGCGCCAAAAGATAGAGTGAACCTCCTTAATACAATGATTTCACACCTTTTCCATAACTGTTAGTTTCTTTTTACAAGCCTGCAAAGTTGCATGTTGGAACTCATTTTCACTTTGGAGTTTTCCCACATGTGACATATCTACACGCATTCACAGGACTCAGCACAACGCTCACATCCAAAAATTTTGAGATAGGATGTCGGTTATTGATCTATAACAATTGTTTTTTCATACTTTTTCATTTAGACTGCCATTTGACCCCCTTAACATGCTCCAAAACTCACCAAATTTGCCATGTATTGCATGGTGAACACTTTCACAATATCAAAATTAACCCTTGCATGCTAAAATGGACTCTGTAGCGCCACCTATTACTAAAAAACACACAAATCGGCCCTAGCGGCCAGTAGGAATGTCACAGAAACTGAAACAAATGCCAAAATGTTGGTCTGATTGAGCCCGACAAATCATTACACTGACACTCATGAGCTAACTCCAACAGGAAGTTGGCAATTGCCTTTGAAAGTTACTCTACGTTCTGCAATTAGTTACTCAGTCATTCAGACTTTTGAATAAAAGTTATACCTCATCAATTCCCACAAGTCTGCAGAATCCAAAAGTGAAAGAATTTTTCAGATACAACCTACGGTGATGGAATTATGGCGATTTTTGAAGACTATGTTTACTTTCACTTTTAACAATGACAAAGTCCTATAAAATTCTTCTGGTGGGCAGCTGTTAGGCTGTCCTTAGTGCAGTGGTTCATGTAGCTGCCTAGGAGCAAGAGGACATGGGTTCAAGTCCCAGACAATCCAAACTTTTTTTTTTTTTTTTTTTTATCATTTAAAACAGGTTTTACTGCATTGTATTTGGATACTGGAAATTTTGCACACATTCAAAGTACACGGAGTACATTTTTTCAAATAAAACATCCCTAAACCCAAATACAATACAAAATTTCTATTACATAACTTCTTTTCATTTTTATGATCAAACGCTCAACTCTTTGTACAATGTTCTTCATTCAAAGTACTCTTTTTACAGACACACATGCTCAACAATCGGGTTTTTCCAAAATAAAAGCCTTAAATGTGAGACATCATCACTTTTATGCTCAATTATTCATACAATTTCAATTCATTTTCAAACTGATTTTTCTCTCACATACAAAACAAATGCACACACACAGTAGGTTTCCAAAATAAAAGTGTCATTTAAAGGTGATGGTGGTTCAGCAGAGGGTCGCTGGTGTTCTGTACAGATGTAAGGAG
>NW_021941679.1:0-10000 GCF_902148855.1 Sphaeramia orbicularis
CAAAAGTAAAAAAAAAATACACTCTACTTTGAGTAAAAGTACTATTACACAGTGCAAAAAATACACCACTTCAAGTAAAAGTATTAATACACAGTATGAAAATACTCCAGTACAGATTACAGAACAGTACTAATACACAGTATGAAAATACTCCAGTACAGATTACAGTACAGTACTAATACACAGTATGAAAATACTCCAGTACAGATTACAGTACAGTACTAATACACAGTACTAAAGGTGTTGTATTCATGTCTTTCATCATCAGTGAACATGACCTAATAAATCATAACTTTAATATAAATGATACAAAAGTAATAAATAACTAAACAAAAACAAACTTTACTATAGTACTTCTGATATTACTATACTCTAGTATTACTATACTCTGATATTACTATAATCCACATTTACTTTAGTATTACTATATTTTGACGTTACTATACTCTAGTATTACTATACTTCAGTATTACTATACTCTAGTTTTATTATACTCTAGTATTTCTATACTCCAGTATTACTTTACTCTAGTATTACTACACTGATCTGTCTTGGATCAGAACATACTTCAGACCCAGTCCCAGCTCAGTGAGGGCACTTCTATTCATTTATGATGTCATTTCCTGTCGTCTGGTTTTATTGTTCAGGTCTGAGTGTAAACAGAGGTGGACTACTGGACCTGAGTCTGTCCTAAACTGGACTACTGGACCTGAGTCTGTCCTAAACTGGACTACTGGACCTGAGTCTGTCCTAAACTGGACTACTGGACCTGAGTCTGTCCTAAACTGGACTACTGGACCTGAGTCTGTCCTAAACTGGACTACTGGACCTGAGTCTGTCCTAAACTGGACTACTGGACCTGAGTCTGTCCTAAACTGGACTACTGGACCTGAGTCTGTCCTAAACTGTCCTAAACTGAAGAGGATCAGGTCTGACTGTAAGGGTCCAACCTGGCCCCTCTAAGGGTCCAAATGCCACTGGTTCCACATCCAGACCCATGTGACTTAAAGTGGATCAGATCAGAACCAGTACAGCAGATCCATCAGAACCTCCCACACTTACATGAATGTGTTGGACTGGAGCCTTTCCATGTCCTGCAGAACATCAGCTGGTTCAGGTTCTTCTACTGCGGCAGAACATCAGCTGGTTCAGGTTCTTCTACTGCGGCAGAACATCAGCTGGTTCAGGTTCTTCTTCTTCTTCTTTAAATGTTGGAACCTTTAAACTGATCAGATGAAGGAGGACAGTTTGTGTGGGCAGAGCTAAAGTCAAAACCTTCACGGATTCCATCAAAAACACAAACAGCCTGCACATATGACCAGTAGAGATTTACAGAACAAGAAAAGCACTGAGACTGCAGACCTCCACCAAGACAGATCTGCCACCCCCCCCCCCCCCGATGACCACCAAAATGTAATCATTTCTTCCTTGTGCCAGTATCAACATTCCCTGAAAATTTCATGAAAATCCATCCATAACTTTTTGAGTTATCTAGCTAACAAACACACAGTGATCACAACACCTCCTGGCAGAGGCAAGAACTCCACTGTAAACATGTGCATCAGTCAGATCGACAGGAAAACCCTGAATCCTGTTGTTTGTATTTGAACCATAAACACACACACAAACTTCTGAGTCCCTTCACATGTGAATCTGGATCTGCATTTAACCTGTTCGAAAGACATTTAGCATCGTTCATTCTATTATTAGCCTCTGGATTTCACAGCTTTCTGTATAAATCCTTCATACATATATATATATATATATATATATATATATATACATATACATATACATACATACATACCTATCTATCTAATACATATATATATATATATATATATATATAAAATGATGCCCGAGCCTCCAGCTGAGGTGGCTCAGGCATCTGTTTCGGATTCCTCCTGGACGCCTCCCTGGGGAGGTGTTCCAGGCATGTCCCACCGGGAGGAGACCTCATGGAAGACCCAGGACACGTTGGAGAGACTGTGTCTGTGGGCTGGTCTGGGAACGCCTCGGGGTCCCCCCAGAAGAGCTGGAGGAGGAGTCTGAGGAGAAGGAGGTCTGGGCATCCCTGCTTAGACTGTTGCCCCCACAACCCAGCCCCAGATAAGGGGTGGATAATGGATGGAGATATATATATATATATATATATATATATATATATATATATACACACACACACACACTACCAGTCAAAAGTTTGGACTCACCTGGTTTTTCTTTATTTTCATGACTATTTATATTCTACATTCTCACTGAAGGCATCAAAACTATGAATGAACACATATGGAATTACGTAGTTAAAAGTGTGACGTAACTTAAAGCATGTTTTATATTTTAGATTCTTCAAAATAGCCACATTTTGCTTTTATTACTGCTTTGCACATTCTTGGTATTCTCTTGATGAACTTCATGAGGTCGTCACCTGAGATGTTTTCCAAAAGTCTTGAAGGAGTTCCCAGTGATGCTGAGCACTTGTTGGCCATCTGTGGTCCACCTAATGCCATTTAAATGAGAAGGTGAGTGTGTGTGTATATTATATATATATATATATATATATATATATATATATATACATACACACACACACACACAGGGTGGGGAAGCCAAATGTACACTGAACATTTAGTTGTTTTTTCTCAGCAGACACTACGTCAGTTGTTTTGAACCCAAACATATACTGATGTCATAATCATACCTAACACTATTATCCATACCTTTTCACAAACTTTTGCCCATATGAGTAATCAGGAAAGCAAACGTCAAAGAGTGTGTGATTTGCTGAATGCACTCGTCACACCAAAGGAGATTTCAGAAATAGTTGGAGTGTCCATAAAGACTGTTTATAATGGAAAGAAGAGAATGACTATGAGCAAAACTATTACCAGAAAGTCTGGAAGATACTATTAAAGAAGAATGGGAGAAGTTGTCACCCCAATATTTGAGGAACACTTGCACAAGTTTCAGGAAGCGTGTGAAGGCAGTTATTGAGAAAGAAGGAGGACACATAGAATAAAAACATTTTCTATTATGGACATTTTCTTGTGGCAAATAAATTCTCATGACTTTCAATAAACTAAATGGTCATACACTGTCTTTCAATCCCTGCCTCAAAATAGTGTACATTTTGCTTCCCTACCCTACATACATACATACATACACATACATACATACATACATATATATATATATATATATATATATATATATATATATATATATATATATATATATATATATATATATATATATATATATATATATATATATTACATTTTCTTCCTTCTTTGTTCTCCATTATTGATTATTTTGTGGGTTTTATTCATTTTTCTTCCTTTTATCTGCTGTCATTTGTCTGTTTGGGTCTGTCTGAGTTAAGCAGATACACACCAAGGTCAGAGCCCCGAACCAAACACACACTTCCAGATTTTATTGGAAACAGTTCCAGATCCACAGCTTCTCCTTTAACAATGAATGGGATTCAAAGGTGGAGTCGTTTTAATCCCAGACAGACTTTTGCATGTGCAGCTCCAGACCCAAACGCTCCGGGGCGTTGAAAATGACACGCAGTTTTTCCGTCGTCGTCCTTTTTCGTGTTTAGTCGACGACCAGCGCGCTCCTGATGGCAGGAAACAACTGGAAGAAACCCTGCAGACAGGAAGTGGAATTCAAAAGACAAGAACCAATGAAAACACAGAAGAGGGAGGAAGGAAACGGACCGCCCACCGACTGGACAAACAAATATACGAACGAACCTACGAACTGTGAACGTACGAACAAATGAACCTACGAACTGTGAACGTACGAACAAACGAACCTACGAACTGTGAACGTAACCTACGAACTGTGAACGTACGAACAAATGAACCTACGAACTGTGAATGTAACCTACGAACTGTGAACGTACGAACAAACGAACCTACAAACTGTGAACATACGAACAAATGAACCTATGAACTGTTAACAGATGAACAAATGAACCTACGAACTGTGAACGTAACCTACGAACTGTGAACGTACGAACAAACAAACCTACGAACTGTGAACGTACGAACAAATGAACCTACGAACTGTGAACGTACGAACAAACAAACCTACGAACTGTGAACGTAACCTACGAACTGTGAACGTACGAACAAATGAACCTAAGAACTGTGAACGTAACCTACGAACTGTGAACATATGAACAAACGAACCTACGAACAAACGAACCTACGAACTGTGAACGTACGAACAAGCAAACCTACGAACTGTGAACATACGAACAAATGAACCTACGAACTGTGAACATACAAACAAATGAACCTACGAACTGTGAACGTACAAACAAATGAACCTACGAACTGTGAACATATGAACAAATAAACCTACGAACTGTGAACGTAACCTACGAACTGTGAACGTACGAACAAACGAACCTACGAACTGTGAACGTACGAACAAATGAACCTACGAACTGTTAACATATGAACAAATGAACCTACGAACTGTGAACGTAACCTACGAACTGTGAACGTACGAACAAACAAACCTACGAACTGTGAACGTACGAACAAATGAACCTACGAACTGTGAACGTACGAACAAACGAACCTACGAACTGTGAACGTAACCTACGAACTGTGAACGTACGAACAAATGAACCTACGAACTGTGAACATACGAACAAACGAACCTACGAACTGTGAACGTACGAACAAGCGAACCTACGAACTGTGAACATATGAACAAATGAACCTACGAACTGTGAACATACGAACAAATGAACCTACAAACTGAATGTACGAACAAGTGAACCTCCAAACCGGTTATTTGGTTCATTCATTCATTCATTCATTTTCTGAACCTGTTTTCTCCTCACTAGGGTCTCGGGGGTCTCTTGGAGCCTATCCCATCTACATAGGGGCGAAGGTGGGGTTCACCCTGGACAAGTCTCCAGTTCATCTCAGGGCTGAACATATAGAGACGAACAATCACTGTCACATTCACACACATGGGCAATTTAGATTAACCAGTTAACCTATCAGTGCATGTGTTTGGATTGTGGGAGGAGCCAGAGTACCAGAGAGAACCCACGCAGACACGAGGAGAACAGGTAAACTCCACAGAAAGGACCCACCCCCCCTCGACTGGTGTTGGAATGGAACCCAGGACCTTCTGTCTGTGAGGCACCAGTGCTAACCACTGCACCACCGTGTCACCCAGGGTTTGGTTAATTTGGTATTTGGTAAATTTCCTTCATTATTTGCTTCATTTTTGTCTTTTTTGCTGTTTATTTGGTTAATTTCCGTCATTATTGCCTCCATTTTTGTTGTTTTGCTGTTCTTTTCTTCCATCTAAACATGGACCATTAGAAGTAAAGGTAAATTTCATTGTCACCATCCAACAGCGTAAGGTGTCTACCATGACGTTTCTGTTGTTTTGTTTTAATGTCATGTGTGCGGGGCTAACAGCTGAGCCGTAGGTGCGTTTGTTTTAATGTCATGTGTGCGGGGCTAACAGCTGAGCCGTAGGTGCGTTTGTTTTAAATGTTATATGTGCGGGGCTAAAAGCTGAGCCGTAGGTGCGTTTGTTTTAATGTCATGTGTGCGGGGCTAACAGCTGAGCCGTAGGTGCGTTTGTTTTAATGTCATGTGTGCGGGGCTAACAGCTGAGCCGTAGGTGCGTTTGTTTTAATGTCATGTGTGCGGGGCTACCAGCTGAGCCGTAGGTGCGTTTGTTTTAATGTCATGTGTGCGGGGCTAACAGCTGAGCCGTAGGTGTGTTTGTTTTAATGTCATGTGTGCGGGGCTACCAGCTGAGCCGTAGGTGCCTTTGTTTTAATGTCATGTGTGCGGGGCTAACAGCTGAGCCGTAGGTGTGTTTGTTTTAACGTCATGTGTGCGGCTACCAGCTGAGCCGTAGGTGCGTTTGTTTTAACGTCATATGTGCGGCTACCAGCTGAGCCGTAGGTGCGTTTGTTTTAATGTCATGTGTGCGGGGCTACCAGCTGAGCCGTAGGTGCGTTTGTTTTAATGTCATGTGTGCGGGGCTAACAGCTGAGCCGTAGGTGCGTTTGTTTTAAATGTCATGTGTGCGGCTACCAGCTGAGCCGTAGGTGCGTTTGTTTTAATGTCATGTGTGCGGGGCTACCAGCTGAGCCGTAGGTGCCTTTGTTTTAATGACATGTGTGCGGGGCTACCAGCTGAGCCGTAGGTGCGTTTGTTTTAATGTCATGTGTGCGGGGCTACCAGCTGAGCCGTAGGTGCGTTTGTTTTAATGTCATATGTGCGGGGCTAACAGCTGAGCCGTAGGTGCGTTTGTTTTAAAAGTTATATGTGCGGGGCTAACAGCTGAGCCGTAGGTGCGTTTGTTTTAATGTCGTGTGCGGGGCTACCAGCTGAGCCGTAGGTGCGTTTGTTTTAAATGTTATATGTGCGGGGCTAACAGCTGAGCCGTAGGTGCGTTTGTTTTAATGTCATAGGTGCGGGGCTAACAGCTGAGCCGTAGGTGCGTTTGTTTTAATGTCATGTGTGCGGGGCTAACAGCTGAGCCGTAGGTGCGTTTGTTTTAAATGTCATGTGTGCGGGGCTACCAGCTGAGCCGTAGGTGCGTTTGTTTTAATGTCATGTGTGCGGGGCTACCAGCTGAGCCGTAGGTGTGTTTGTTTTAATGTCATAGGTGCGGGGCTAACAGCTGAGCCGTAGGTGCGTTTGTTTTAATGTCATGTGTGCGGGGCTACCAGCTGAGCCGTAGGTGCCTTTGTTTTAATGTCATGTGTGCGGGGCTAACAGCTGAGCCGTAGGTGCCTTTGTTTTAATGTCATGTGTGCGGGGCTAACAGCTGAGCCGTAGGTGTGTTTGTTTTAATGTCATAGGTGCGGGGCTAACAGGTGAACCGTAGGTGCCTTTGTTTTAACGTCATGTGTGCGGGGCTAACAGCTGAGCCGTAGGTGCGTTTGTTTTAATGTCATGTGTGCGGGGCTACCAGCTGAGCCGTAGGTGCGTTTGTTTTAATGTCATGTGTGCGGGGCTACCAGCTGAGCCGTAGGTGCGTTTGTTTTAAAGTCATGTGTGCGGGGCTAACACCTGAGCCGTAGGTGCGTTTGTTTTAATGTCATGTGTGCGGGGCTAACACCTGAGCCGTAGGTGCGTTTGTTTTAATGTCATGTGTGCGGGGCTAACAGCTGAGCCGTAGGTGCGTTTGTTTTAATGTCATGTGTGCGGGGCTAACACCTGAGCCGTAGGTGCGTTTGTTTTAAATGTCATGTGTGCGGGGCTACCAGCTGAGCCGTAGGTGCGTTCGTTTTAAAGTCATGTGTGCGGGGCTAACACCTGAGCCGTAGGTGCGTTTGTTTTAATGTCATGTGTGCGGGGCTAACAGCTGAGCCGTAGGTGCGTTTGTTTTAAATGTCATGTGTGCGGGGCTACCAGCTGAGCCGTAGGTGCGTTTGTTTTAAATGTCATGTGTGCGGCTACCAGCTGAGCCGTAGATGCGTTTGTTTTAATGTCATGTGTGCGGGGCTAACAGCTGGGCCGTAGGTGCATTTGTTTTAAATGTCATGTGTGCGGGGCTACCAGCTGAGCCGTAGGTGCGTTTGTTTTAAATGTCATGTGTGCGGCTACCAGCTGAGCCGTAGGTGCGTTTGTTTTAATGTCATGTGTGCGGGGCTACCAGCTGAGCCGTAGGTGCGTTTGTTTTAATGACATGTGTGCGGGGCTACCAGCTGAGCCGTAGGTGCGTTTGTTTTAATGTCATGTGTGCGGCGCTACCAGCTGAGCCGTAGGTGCGTTTGTTTTAATGTCATATGTGCGGGGCTAACAGCTGAGCCGTAGGTGCGTTTGTTTTAAAAGTTATATGTGCGGGGCTAACAGCTGAGCCGTAGGTGCGTTTGTTTTAATGTCATGTGTGCGGGGCTAACACCTGAGCCGTAGGTGCGTTTGTTTTAAATGTCATGTGTGCGGGGCTACCAGCTGAGCCGTAGGTGCGTTCGTTTTAAAGTCATGTGTGCGGGGCTAACACCTGAGCCGTAGGTGCGTTTGTTTTAATGTCATGTGTGCGGGGCTAACAGCTGAGCCGTAGGTGCGTTTGTTTTAAATGTCATGTGTGCGGGGCTACCAGCTGAGCCGTAGGTGCGTTTGTTTTAAATGTCATGTGTGCGGGGCTACCAGCTGAGCCGTAGGTGCGTTTGTTTTAAATGTCATGTGTGCGGCTACCAGCTGAGCCGTAGATGCGTTTGTTTTAATGTCATGTGTGCGGGGCTAACAGCTGGGCCGTAGGTGCGTTTGTTTTAAATGTCATGTGTGCGGGGCTACCAGCTGAGCCGTAGGTGCGTTTGTTTTAAATGTCATGTGTGCGGCTACCAGCTGAGCCGTAGGTGCGTTTGTTTTAATGTCATGTGTGCGGGGCTACCAGCTGAGCCGTAGGTGCGTTTGTTTTAATGACATGTGTGCGGGGCTACCAGCTGAGCCGTAGGTGCGTTTGTTTTAATGTCATGTGTGCGGGGCTAACAGCTGAGCCGTAGGTGCGTTTGTTTTAATGTCATATGTGCGGGGCTAACAGCTGAGCCGTAGGTGCGTTTGTTTTAATGTCATGTGTGCGGGGCTAACACCTGAGCCGTAGGTGCGTTTGTTTTAAATGTCATGTGTGCGGGGCTACCAGCTGAGCCGTAGGTGCGTTCGTTTTAAAGTCATGTGTGCGGGGCTAACACCTGAGCCGTAGGTGCGTTTGTTTTAATGTCATGTGTGCGGGGCTAACAGCTGAGCCGTAGGTGCGTTTGTTTTAAATGTCATGTGTGCGGGGCTACCAGCTGAGCCGTAGGTGCGTTTGTTTTAAATGTCATGTGTGCGGCTACCAGCTGAGCCGTAGATGCGTTTGTTTTAATGTCATGTGTGCGGGGCTAACAGCTGGGCCGTAGGTGCGTTTGTTTTAAATGTCATGTGTGCGGCTACCAGCTGAGCCGTAGGTGCGTTTGTTTTAATGTCATGTGTGCGGGGCTACCAGCTGAGCCGTAGGTGCGTTTGTTTTAAATGTCATGTGTGCGGCTACCAGCTGAGCCGTAGGTGCGTTTGTTTTAATGTCATATGTGCGGGGCTAACAGCTGAGCTGTAGGTGCGTTTGTTTTAAAAGTTATATGTGCGGGGCTAACAGCTGAGCCGTAGGTGCGTTTGTTTTAATGTCGTGTGCGGGGCTACCAGCTGAGCCGTAGGTGCGTTTGTTTTAAATGTTATATGTGCGGGGCTAACAGCTGAGCCGTAGGTGCGTTTGTTTTAATGTCATAGGTGCGGGGCTAACAGCTGAGCCGTAGGTGCGTTTGTTTTAATGTCATGTGTGCGGGGCTAACAGCTGAGCCGTAGGTGCGTTTGTTTTAATGTCATGTGTGCGGGGCTACCAGCTGAGCCGTAGGTGCGTTTGTTTTAATGTCATGTGTGCGGGGCTACCAGCTGAGCCGTAGGTGCGTTTGTTTTAATGTCATATGTGCGCGGCTAACAGCTGAGCCGTAGGTGCGTTTGTTTTAATGTCATATGTGCGGGGCTAACAGCTGAGCCTAAGGTGCGTTTGTTTGGTGGACCTGCTCACCTTGAACAGGGTGGTGCTCTGCAGGACGCTGGAGGTGCAGCACATCTCTCTGATGGAGTGCATGGACAGCTGCGGCGCTCCCACGTCCACCACGGGGACGCCCAGGCGGGCCGCCAGGATGGGCCCGATGGTGGTTCCGCACGGGCTGTCGTTACGCACCATCACGTCCTGCAGGGAGGGGTCAAAGGTCAACAGTAGTGTGGACACCACGCACAGCCACAGCAGAAGAACGGCTTTTCATTCTATATTTACAGAGTAGGGCTGTGTATGGGCAAGAATCTGGCGATACGATACAAACCACAATACTAGGATCTCGATACGATATATCATGATACAGTTCAAAAGGCAATTTTTTGTTTCTTTTTTTTAAGATTATTTCCAACTTCAAATTTTTGTCTTTGTTTTAGTGCAAAAAAATAACATTAAGTGATGAAAATAA
>NW_021941679.1:15000-97500 GCF_902148855.1 Sphaeramia orbicularis
GCAGACCCTGAGACAAATGCAACACAACATACGTCTGTACAACACAATCTAATGTCCATTTGACAGTACATTTCAAATCTGTCACTCCCACAATTTAGGAATATCCGTTTATTTACTCCAGCACCTTCATTCCCACAGTTCAGACTCATTTCTCACCGTGTGCTGAAAAGTTAACGATAACTGGTTCCTAATTTTAACATAAATCATGGGGTTGGAACGGATGGAACCGAGTGGACTAACGTTCCTGTCTTTGCAGTTTGGACATTTACACTGAACAGACTGAAGACAAATGTGGTCCAGATCTGATGTTTGGGTCCATATGTGACCTGGATCTGATCTGGAAAAGAACAGCACTAATCTGACCCACACCACTTTCATATGTGGTCCAAAATCTGACCCAGACCACTTTCAGTCTAGGTCACATTTATCCAACCTGTACGTCATTGAAATGCGATAAACGTCACAGTTCTGCGCTCCAGGAGTGTTCCTTCTGTCAACACAGTGTGTGTCTGCGTGGTCTGGTATTCCATCAGGACCTCTTTAGTCCATGTCCAGACTCTAAACTGACTCTAAACTGATAGAAGTTGCATTTAATGTAGAAAATGAACCAACACATGAAAAAAATCAGATTTCAGACAAAAATCTGAATTGTGCATTAGACCTGCTGTGGGCGGAGGCTTTAAAACACAATACAACCTAAGACCTATATGAAATTTAATACCATTTTAAGGCTTTTTTTAGGTATTAAATGCAGATTTGTAGACTTTTTTTCAGACTTTTTAAGACCTGTGGGAACCCTGTCTGAAACAGCAGTGGCCAATGAACAGGTTCAATAAAAGCCCTGTTTCTCTAACAGTAAATGTGCGTGTGATGAGGATGAGGCTGATGGCCGGTGTGGTTTTGTGGTTGTGTGGTTGTGAAGTTTAGTGGGTTTGTGGTTTTTGTGGTTGTGTGGTTTAGTGGCTTTGTGGTTTTTGTGGTTTTTGTGGTTGTGTGGTTTAGTGGCTTTGTGGTTTTTGTGGTTTTGTGGTTGTGTGGTTTAGTGGCTTTGTGGTTTTTGTGGTTTTGTGGTTGTGTGGTTTAGTGGCTTTGTGGTTTTGTGGTTTAGTGGCTTTGTGGTTTTTGTGGTTTTGTGGTTTAGTGGCTTTGTGGTTTTTGTGGTTTTGTGGTTGTGTGGTTTAGTGGCTTTGTGGTTTAGTGGCTTTGTGGTTTAGTGGTTTAGTGGTTTTGTGGTTTAGTGGCTTTGTGGTTTTGTGGTTTAGTGGCTTTGTGGTTTAGTGGCTTTGTGGTTTTTGTGGTTTTGTGGTTGTGTGGTTTTTGTGGTTTTGTGGTTTAGTGGCTTTGTGGTTTTTGTGGTTTTGTGGTTTAGTGGGTTTGTGGTTTTTGTGGTTTTGTGGTTTAGTGGGTTTGTGGTTTTGTGGTTTAGTGGCTTTGTGGTTTTTGTGGTTTTGTGGTTTAGTGGTTTTGTGGTTTAGTGGTTTAGTGGCTTTGTGGTTTTGTGGTTTAGTGGTTTAGTGGTTTTGTGGTTTTGTGGTTTAGTGGTTTAGTGGTTTTGTGGTTTAGTGGTTTAGTGGCTTTGTGGTTTTGTGGTTTAGTGGTTTAGTGGTTTTGTGGTTTGTGGTTTAGTGGCTTTGTGGTTTAGTGGTTTTGTGGTTTAGTGGCTTTGTGGTTTTGTGGTTTAGTGGCTTTGTGGTTTAGTGGTTTTGTGGTTTAGTGGCTTTGTGGTTTTGTGGTTTTGTGGTTTAGTGGTTTAGTGGTTTTGTGGTTTTGTGGTTTAGTGGCTTTGTGGTTTAGTGGTTTTGTGGTTTAGTGGCTTTGTGGTTTAGTGGCTTTGTGGTTTTGTGGTTTAGTGGCTTTGTGGTTTAGTGGTTTTGTGGTTTAGTGGCTTTGTGGTTTTGTGGTTTTGTGGTTTAGTGGCTTTGTGGTTTTGTGGTTTTGTGGTTTAGTGGCTTTGTGGTTTTGTGGTTTAGTGGCTTTGTGGTTTTGTGGTTTAGTGGCTTTGTGGTTTTTGTGGGTTTGTGGTTTGTCATTTGCGTGGGTGTTCGGTCTGACCTTCAGGGCGCAGTAGCAGCTGTGGAGGTTGTCCAGACGAGGAGAGAAAATAAACTCCTCATACACACCACCCATCGCCTGGAGAAAGAGCAGAAAAACAAAGCAAAGACAGAGAGAGAGAGACAGAGAGAGAGAGAGAGAGAGAGAGAGAGAGAGAGAGAGAGAGAGAGAGAGAGAGAGAGGAAACCCCTTCAGTTAGTTCACAGCAAAAAAAAAACCACAGCCGTCTGCTGAAAAAAAGAACATGTTTCGTCTATTAATGGTGTTTGCAACTGAAACGCTTTTAGAAATGTATTTTTTTTGGGGTGTAATAGAGGGTATGCACGTGACGCGGTGACGTCATCTTTTTGCTTATTTTTTTCATGTTATTTATTATTTTGTACGTTTCTATGTTCATTTTATTTACTATTTAACACATATAATCAAAAACCCCAGCATCTCCATCCACTGTCATTGATCCAACTCGGTGTTTTGTTGTTTTTTTTCTTCAGTTTCATTCAGTTTTTAGTTTATTTTGTTGTTACTTATTATTTTTGCCATTTTTTATCCATTTTGTTCATTTTATTGATCACTTTGGCTGTTTTTGTTCATTTCCTTTCTTACTTTACTCTTTTTTCCTTCATTTCAGTCATCTTTTTGCTGTTTTTTTCATGTTATTTATTATTCTCTACATGTTGGCGGAGGTCTGCGCTCTCCGAGTGCTTTTCTAGTTTTGTATCTGATTCATTTTTGTTCTGATGAAAATATTCCATAAAAAAAAGTGGTGGATGAAATGAAAATGTCAACACGTGAACTTCCTTCCCTGGTTCTTCATTTCATCAGTATGAAGGTTAGCCTCGTACATTTCCCATGATGCTTAGTGCTGCCACACTGTGTGTGTGTGTGTGTGTGTGTGTGTGTGTGTGTGTGTGTGTGTGTGTGTGTGACATCAGTGTGTGTTTGATCGGAGCTGACAGGCGGTGAACGGTGGACATTTGGGACTCACCGCCGGCTGAGTGTCAGTCAGACACAGTTCAAAGTCCAGCAGGGCTTCAGGCTGGACGCCCAGCTCTGAACACAGAACCTGGACCAGCGCCGGGTGGTGTTTGTCCACCTGAGGACACAAACACAGACATAGATGGATTTTTGTCTTTTTAGTGCTGTTGTAAATGTGTGTAACCTGTGCTGGTACTGCTCTGGTGTTCACAGCTGGATCCCACACCTCCGGTCTCCTAACATTAGTGCTGTTGTAAATGTGTTGTAAATATGTGTAAAGTGTGCTGGTACCGTGTTGTAAATGTGTTTAAAGTGTGCTAAATGTGTTGAAAATTTGTTGTAAATGTGTGTAAATGTGTTGTAAATGTGTGTAAAGTGTGCTAAATGTGTTGTAAATGTGTTGTAAATGTGTTGTAAATGTGTTGTAAATGTGTTGTAAATGTGTGTAAAGTGTGCTAAATGTGTTGTAAATGTGTGCAAAGTGTGCTAATTGTGTTGTAAATGTCTGTAAATGTGTGCTAAATGTGTTGTAAATGTGTGTAAATCTGTTGTAAATGTGTGCAAAGTGTGCTAAATGTGTTGTAAATGTGTGTAAATCTGTTGTAAATGTGTGCAAAGTGTGCTAAATGTGTTGTAAATGTGTGTGTAAATGTGTGCTAAATGTGTTGTAAATGTGTGCAAAGTGTGCTAAATGTGTTGTAAATGTGTGTAAATCTGTTGTAAATGTGTGTAAATGTGTGCTAAATGTGTTGTAAATGTGTGTAAAGTGTGCTAAATGTGTTGTAAATGTGTGTAAGTGTGTGCTAAATGTGTTGTAAATGTGTGAAAAGTGTGCTAAATGTGTTGTAAATGTGTGAAAAGTGTGCTAAATGTGTTGTAAATGTGTGAAAAGTGTGCTAAATGTGTTGTAAATGTGTGTAAATGTGTGCTAAATGTGTTGTAAATGTGTGTAAAGTGTGCTAAATGTGTTGTAAATGTGTGTAAATGTGTGCTAAATGTGTGTAAAGTGTGCTAAATGTGTTGTAAATGTGTGCAAAGTGTGCTAATTGTGTTGTAAATGTGTGTAAATGTGTGCTAAATGTGTTGTAAATGTGTGTAAATCTGTTGTAAATGTGTGCAAAGTGTGCTAAATGTGTTGTAAATGTGTGTAAATCTGTTGTAAATGTGTGCAAAGTGTGCTAAATGTGTTGTAAATGTGTGTGTAAATGTGTGCTAAATGTGTTGTAAATGTGTGCAAAGTGTGCTAAATGTGTTGTAAATGTGTGTAAATCTGTTGTAAATGTGTGCAAAGTGTGCTAAATGTGTTGTAAATGTGTGTAAATGTGTGCTAAATGTGTTGTAAATGTGTGTAAAGTGTGCTAAATGTGTTGTAAATGTGTGTAAATGTGTGCTAAATGTGTTGTAAATGTGTGAAAAGTGTGCTAAATGTGTTGTAAATGTGTGAAAAGTGTGCTAAATGTGTTGTAAATGTGTGAAAAGTGTGCTAAATGTGTTGTAAATGTGTGTAAAGTGTGCTAAATGTGTTGTAAATGTGTGTAAATGTGTGCTAAATGTGTTGTAAATGTGTGAAAAGTGTGCTAAATGTGTTGTAAATGTGTGAAAAGTGTGCTAAATGTGTTGTAAATGTGAGAAAAGTGTGCTAAATGTGTTGTAAATGTGTGTAAATGTGTGCTAAATGTGTTGTAAATGTGTGTAAAGTGTGCTAAATGTGTTGTAAATGTGTGTAAATGTGTGCTAAATGTGTTGTAAATGTGTGAAAAGTGTGCTAAATGTGTGTAAAGTGTGCTAAATGTGTTGTAAATGTGTGTAAATCTGTTGTAAATGTGTGTAAATGTGTTTTAAATGTGTGTTGGTACCGTGCTGGTGGCAGAGCTGGCGTCTCCAGATGAAGCAGAGCCTGTTTCCAGTTCCTCCTGGACCGCGGTGGCGATGATGGGCACGCTGGAAACGAACACAGATCAAACATCACAGTCTGTTTTCAACGACAGTAGAATACAGTAGATTGAATAGAACCATTCTTTATAAGTCCAACAGATGGAAATGAGTGGGTGTTCCACAGGGTCTGTGCTCTGGATCCTCTTTACAATTATTACAGACTCCTGCAAAACTCCTACTGTATACCACACTTTGACTTGATGTGTTTCTATACTTTATGTACTTTTCAGTGTTGGCTGTTCGTCTTTCAGACAGGGGAAGCTCATGGTCAGCTTACATAAAAATAAAAAGTCAAGTTATTTAAACATAAATTCGTCCTTCTGTTCCTTCTTCAGTAAATGCTCAGTGACCTTATCGTACCAACTAAACAAGAAAACGTTAAAATTGTGTTAAATTGAAACAAGGAAGTCCAGTGGTTGTGTTTTCTTTCAGGTCAGTAAATGAACAGTTCATTTGGTTTCTGTGATTCCACAGCAGAATGTGTGACGTATTAAACTGAACTGTGTCAGTGAAGGAGCAGATCTGAAAACAGCTGTCAATCAAACTGGAGTCAGCCTTCGGACCCGCCCTCCGATCGGCACGCGGAAGCTCGGCATCCGGCCCGGCCGAGCTCCGCCCACAGCTCCATTTGCCCCCAGAGACGCCGAGCGTCCGGGGGCGGGACAACAGGGTGTCATGTGTCCAGTGCTGGTCCAGTCTGTAGTGGTTTTAAAGCAGTTCCACTCAGTCCCATTGAAGTGCATGGACGCTGAGCGTCTACGGACAAATGCACTGAGCAGAGATGGAATGAACAAACACAGACACGGGAATGGAGGAGAAGTGAACAACATCCAGTCCACTGATCTGGGATCAGACTGATTCTGAACCAACTGGTCTGAGAGATGAACGTGTTCCAACACATTTGGAGTCAATGAAATGAAAACAACTGAACAGATTTGAGCATTTAATGGGATTCATTTTAGGAGGAGAGGAGCTTCCACTGCAGTCTGACACAAACACCTGGGATACTTGTATACTTGATGTACTTGTGTACTTTCTGCTCTTACTGACAGGTGTACTTCTATACTTTATGTACTTTTTTCTGTCCTACACCAGTGTGTGTGTATGTGTGTGTGTCCTCGGTGTTGGTACTTACAGGTGGTTCTCCTTGTTGGGTCCAAAGCAGTCGTTGACATCCCTCTGCAGGTGGATTGCCAGGTGTGGGATGCGCAGCAGAGGCCTGGACACGTGGACCAGCCGCTGGACCAGATGCTCATCACTCTGATTAAAAACACAAACAGGACGGAGCTCTGCATGAGTCCACAAAGGCACAGGTTACACTGCTTTAAGGTGGAAAATCTGGGCTGTTCTTAAATATCACACACACACACATATATATATATTACATATATATATACTAGTGGTGGGCCGCAATTAAAATTTTTAATTGCGATTAATTGCATGGCTTTCTGCGATTAATCGTGATTAATCACATAGTTGTTGGGGGGGGGGGGGGGGGGACGCATCAACAGCATGTATTGCCTTTCAGTGATATTCCAGACTGGAAGTACGCCGGTGATAAAAATAATTGCACGTCAGTGCTTCCAAGCAACTGTGTCCTTCTCCCCCCCACCATCTGAAGACATTTAAAATGAAAATGTCCATGTAAAAAACCACTACTTTTACATATGTGTATGTCCCCACCAGTGTATTTACAGTTGTGAGTGATTGACAGGAGTCTTAGTCCCACTAATCAGTACTAATACTAATAAGCCCATTAATGTGATGTTCAGTTGTTCAAAGCAAGCAAAAGGGGCCCTGAAGTGGTCAGAATAAGTGGCACTAAAGTATGTTTTGTCCTTTCCGTGTTACCGTAGTCAGTTCGGACATAGAACTAACAGACATGTTTCTTTCACTCTTGTTTGTATAGCCCCAAAAACGTTTGCCTGTGAGTATTTTATGTTCAGTTGTTGTCAGAATGAATAGTATCAAATATCTCTGAGGTGAACCTTTGTTGCTGAATAAAAAGACGTTGTAAATCTTTAATTAACCTGTGAATGCTAATCGTTAGCGTGTCTATGGATTTTCCCATTCAAGTTAGCATCGAGATAAAATGACTGCTAATACAACATTCACATCGTAAATAAGTAAAGGTTAGTTCAAAGGCTGGCATATTATACCTCAACACAACCAATGAATTTACATAAACTTAGCATGAGCCTGCAGAAAGAATTAGCAACCCATCTGCGACTGCTAGCATAAACAAATTAGCTTAAACATCAGCCTTACTTGTAAAGTTCGCCGGTTTTCTCCTCTCAGCTGCACATACACACAGCACCGGTGTGTGGACCGGCAAAATAAAAGCATGAGTTTCAAAATAAGGGTCCGTATGTATAAATCAACTAAGACTTGCTTGAAAGGCAGAACAATAATAAAACGGCGTTAACGTGAGATTAAAAAAATTGTCGCCGTTATTTAATGAATGCGTTAACGCGGTAATAACGCGTTAACTTGCCCAGCCCTAATATATACATATATATATATATATATATATATATATATATATATATATATATATATATATATGTGTGTGTGTGTGTGTGTGTGTTCCATTCCTGTTGGTGTGATGCATGGGCACTTTTTCCAAAGTTGACTTTGGAAGGTTTGACTTGACTATGTGTGTTTATGTATTGAAAACTCGTTTTTCTTTTATGTATGAAAGTTTGTGTCTGTAACTATTTAATGAACTGCTGCCTGTCTTGGCCAGGACACTCTTTGAAAAGAGATTTTTAATCTCAAAGAGGTTTTCCTGGTTCAATAAAGGGTAAATAAACATTTTTAAAAATATGTCTGATAATCCCCTCCTCCTCCTCCTGTCTGCTGCAGAACTCTCCTCCATTAAATGTGTAGTAGTCTGTAAAAACCAGCCTTTATATTTATATTTGGGATTTTGAAGTGAACTGTGGAGCTGGACATGACGACAGGTGTGGGGGCAGAGGTGTGGAACACTAGGAACTCTGGGAAATGGAACTGGACTGAACATTGACAGAAGACTCATGAACTGGAACTGGTTCTGCTGCTCACACACTGTCCCTTTAACTGGACTGGGTGGGATTGTCTATATATGAACACCTTATTTTATGGAAGTTTGGATTCTGTCCTCTTTACCTTTGACATATTCCATGTTCTATTTGATGTGTTTCTATATTCCATGTTCTATTTGATGTGTTTCTGTATTCCATGTTCTATTTGATGTGTTTCTATATTCCATGTTCTATTTGATGTGTTTCTGTATTCCATGTTCTATTTGATCTGTTTCTATATTCCATGTTCTATTTGATGTGTTTCTATATTCCATGTTCTATTTGATCTGTTTCTGTATTCCATGTTCTATTTGATCTGTTTCTGTATTCCATGTTCTATTTGATCTGTTTCTATATTCCATGTTCTATTTGATCTGTTTCTATATTCCATGTTCTATTTGATGTGTTTCTGTATTCCATGTTCTATTTGATCTGCTTCTGTATTCCATGTTCTATTTAATGTGTTTCTATGTTCCATGTTCTATTTGATCTGTTTCTGTATTCCATGTTCTATTTGATCTGTTTCTATATTCCATGTTTTATTTGATCTGTTTCTATATTCCATGTTCTATTTGATCTGTTTCTATATTCCATGTTCTATTTGATCTGTTTCTATATTCCATGTTCTATTTGATGTGTTTCTGTATTCCATGTTCTATTTGATCTGTTTCTATATTCCATGTTCTATTTGATCTGTTTCTGTATTCCATGTTCTATTTGATGTGTTTCTGTATTCCATGTTCTATTTGATCTGTTTCTATATTCCATGTTCTATTTGATCTGTTTCTATATTCCATGTTCTATTTGATGTGTTTCTGTATTCCATGTTCTATTTGATTTGTTTCTATATTCCATGTTCTATTTGATCTGTTTCTGTATTCCATGTTCTATTTGATCTGTTTCTATATTCCATGTTCTATTTGATCTGTTTCTGTATTCCATGTTCTATTTGATGCGTTTCTGTATTCCATGTTCTATTTGATCTGTTTCTATATTCCATGTTCTATTTGATCTGTTTCTGTATTCCATGTTCTATTTGATGCGTTTCTGTATTCCATGTTCTATTTGATCTGTTTCTATATTCCATGTTCTATTTGATCTGTTTCTGTATTCCATGTTCTATTTGATGCGTTTCTATATTCCATGTTCTATTTGATGTGTTTCTGTATTCCATGTTCTATTTGATCTGTTTCTATATTCCATGTTCTATTTGATCTGTTTCTATATTCCATGTTCTATTTGATGTGTTTCTGTATTCCATGTTCTATTTGATCTGTTTCTATATTCCATGTTCTATTTGATCCATGTTCTATTTGATCTGTTTCTATATTCCATGTTCTATTTGATCTGTTTCTATATTCCATGTTCTATTTGATGTGTTTCTGTATTCCATGTTCTATTTGATCTGTTTCTATATTCCATGTTCTATTTGATCTGTTTCTATATTCCATGTTCTATTTGATGTGTTTCTGTATTCCATGTTCTATTTGATCTGTTTCTATATTCCATGTTCTATCTGATCTGTTTCTATATTCCATGTTCTATTTGATCTGTTTCTATATTCCATGTTCTATTTGATGTGTTTCTATATTCCATGTTCTATTTGATGTGTTTCTGTATTCCATGTTCTATTTGATCTGTTTCTATATTCCATGTTCTATTTGATCTGTTTCTATATTCCATGTTCTATTTGATGTGTTTCTGTATTCCATGTTCTATTTGATCTGTTTCTATATTCCATGTTCTATTTGATCCATGTTCTATTTGATCTGTTTCTATATTCCATGTTCTATTTGATCTGTTTCTATATTCCATGTTCTATTTGATGTGTTTCTGTATTCCATGTTCTATTTGATCTGTTTCTATATTCCATGTTCTATCTGATCTGTTTCTATATTCCATGTTCTATTTGATCTGTTTCTATATTCCATGTTCTATTTGATGTGTTTCTATATTCCATGTTCTATCTGATCTGTTTCTATATTCCATGTTCTATTTGATGTGTTTCTGTATTCCATGTTCTATTTGATCTGTTTCTGTATTCCATGTTCTATCTGATCTGTTTCTATATTCCATGTTCTATTTGATGTGTTTCTATATTCCATGTTCTATTTGATGTGTTTCTGTATTCCATGTTCTATTTGATCTGTTTCTATATTCCATGTTCTATTTGATGTGTTTCTATATTCCATGTTCTATTTGATGTGTTTCTGTATTCCATGTTCTATTTGATCTGTTTCTATATTCCATGTTCTATCTGATCTGTTTCTATATTCCATGTTCTATTTGATGTGTTTCTATATTCCATGTTCTATTTGATGTGTTTCTGTATTCCATGTTCTATCTGATCTGTTTCTATATTCCATGTTCTATTTGATGTGTTTCTATATTCCATGTTCTATTTGATGTGTTTCTGTATTCCATGTTCTATCTGATCTGTTTCTATATTCCATGTTCTATTTGATGTGTTTCTATATTCCATGTTCTATTTGATGTGTTTCTATATTCCATGTTCTATTTGATGTGTTTCTATATTCCATGTTCTATTTGATCTGTTTCTGTATTCCATGTTCTATCTGATCTGTTTCTATATTCCATGTTCTATTTGATGTGTTTCTGTATTCCATGTTCTAGTTGATCTGTTTCTATATTCCATGTTCTATTTGATCTGTTTCTATATTCCATGTTCTATTTGATCTGTTTCTATATTCCATGTTCTATTTGATGTGTTTCTGTATTCCATGTTCTATTTGATCTGTTTCTATATTCCATGTTCTATTTGATCTGTTTCTATATTCCATGTTCTATTTGATGTGTTTCTATATTCCATGTTCTATTTGATCTGTTTCTATATTCCATGTTCTATTTGATGTGTTTCTATATTCCATGTTCTATTTGATGTGTTTCTATATTCCATGTTCTATTTGATGTGTTTCTATATTCCATGTTCTATTTGATGTGTTTCTGTATTCCATGTTCTATCTGATCTGTTTCTATATCCCATCTGGCGTGACCCTAAACCATCTTCATACCTTTACCATCACACGCCCTGCCACCGTCAGGTCCCGGTCGAACCAGGTGTTCCAGATGCCACCGCCGTAACACTCCACACCCACCTGCAGACAGCCCTGTTTGGTCCGCTTGGACCGAGGCTTCACCTGCACAAACAGGAAGAAAAAAAGGCTTTGATTTTGAAAATACAGGAATAATAAAAGGCTTTTATTCTGAAAATACAGGAATAATAAAAGGCTTTTATTCTGAAAATACAGGAATAAAAAAAGGTTTTTATTCTGCACATACAGGACACAAAGGCTTTGATTCTGCACCACAGCAGCAGCAGCTCATTCCATGTCAGGTTAGAGAAAGAAAAACAGAAGACGACTGGAGAACATCTGCTACAGTCTCCGCAGTAGTCCAGAGCCACCGTTGGTCCAAAAATCTCTAGAACACGCAGCTTTTTGTCCAAGATAACTGGAGATTTTGGGACCAAGGTGGTTCAAAGGTAAAGAAACTGGGGCAGTAGTTCATTAACCGAAATAAATTGTGGTTTTTGAGATTTACTGCTTGTTGCGTGTTTGCAGTAGAAAGGTGAGAGGTGGGCGCTCACCCTGAGGCAGGGGCTGTCTGTGTGGGCTCCGATCATGGAGAAGCCGTTCCCAGGAAGGTAACGTCCACCCACAGCGAAGGCAATGAGGCTGGAGAAGTTCCTGGTCACAAAGTACTGCACAGACCACAGAGCAGACATGAAAGAAAAGGAGTTTAGCACTAATCTGCATAAATGCCAGGGGAAATGATTGTGTTTGTAAAGTAAAAGTAGTAGACCCCCTGTCCAGTTGGTGTCAGAGCTCATATTAATCAGTGTCAAGTCTTGTGTCGTTGTTTCTCTGACTTTAGCCTAAATTCGATGCTTTTAGTTCAAACTGTGCAGACAGCTGAGTCTCCTTAGTTCTTTTAAAGCCCAGTAAATGTGATGGCACTGATAAACGTGGTGAAAAAAAGAGGAACTGATGCGGTGAGGGATGACGGACAAGCAAGTTATACTGCACTTCTGATGGCATCTGGTGTGTTCTATGTCCTCATGTTCTACCTTTCATGTGTTATTTGATGGCATGTCCATTTGTTTCCAGATCTGTGCTTCACTGATCCAGAATGCTGCTGCTCGAGTCCTCACTAAGACCAAGAGAGTGGACCACATCAGCCCAGTTCTGAGGTCTCTACACTGGACCACATCAGCCCAGTTCGGAGGTCTCTACACTGGACCACATCAGTCCAGTTCTCAGGTCTCTACACTGGACCACATCAGCCCAGTTCTCAGGTCTCTACACTGGACCACATCAGCCCAGTTCGGAGGTCTCTACACTGGACCACATCAGTCCAGTTCTCAGGTCTCTACACTGGACCACATCAGCCCAGTTCTCAGGTCTCTACACTGGACCACATCAGTCCAGTTCTCAGGTCTCTACACTGGACCACATCAGCCCAGTTCTCAGGTCTCTACACTGGACCACATCAGCCCAGTTCGGAGGTCTCTACACTGGACCACATCAGCCCAGTTCTCAGGTCTCTACACTGGACCACATCAGCCCAGTTCTCAGGTCTCTACACTGGACCACATCAGTCCAGTTCTCAGGTCTCTACACTGGACCACATCAGCCCAGTTCTGAGGTCTCTACACTGGACCACATCAGCCCAGTTCGGAGGTCTCTACACTGGACCACATCAGTCCAGTTCTCAGGTCTCTACACTGGACCACATCAGTCCAGTTCTGAGGTCTCTACACTGGACCACATCAGTCCAGTTCTCAGGTCTCTACACTGGACCACATCAGCCCAGTTCTGAGGTCTCTACACTGGACCACATCAGCCCAGTTCTGAGGTCTCTACACTGGACCACATCAGTCCAGTTCTCAGGTCTCTACACTGGACCACATCAGTCCAGTTCTCAGGTCTCTACAGTGGACCACATCAGTCCAGTTCTCAGGTCTCTACACTGGACCACATCAGCCCAGTTCTCAGGTCTCTACACTGGACCACATCAGTCCAGTTCTCAGGTCTCTACACTGGACCACATCAGCCCAGTTCTGAGGTCTCTACACTGGACCACATCAGCCCAGTTCTCAGGTCTCTACACTGGACCACATCAGTCCAGTTCTCAGGTCTCTACACTGGACCACATCAGCCCAGTTCTCAGGTCTCTACACTGGACCACATCAGCCCAGTTCTCAGGTCTCTACACTGGACCACATCAGTCCAGTTCTGAGGTCTCTACACTGGACCACATCAGTCCAGTTCTGAGGTCTCTACACTGGACCACATCAGCCCAGTTCTCAGGTCTCTACACTGGACCACATCAGTCCAGTTCTCAGGTCTCTACACTGGACCACATCAGCCCAGTTCTCAGGTCTCTACACTGGACCACATCAGTCCAGTTCTCAGGTCTCTACACTGGACCACATCAGTCCAGTTCTCAGGTCTCTACACTGGACCACATCAGTCCAGTTCTCAGGTCTCTACACTGGACCACATCAGTCCAGTTCTGAGGTCTCTACACTGGACCACATCAGCCCAGTTCTGAGGTCTCT
This sequence comes from Sphaeramia orbicularis, assembly GCF_902148855.1. Taxonomy (NCBI): domain Eukaryota; kingdom Metazoa; phylum Chordata; class Actinopteri; order Kurtiformes; family Apogonidae; genus Sphaeramia; species Sphaeramia orbicularis. Next base: position 28,606 of record NW_021941679.1, read on the forward strand.
ACACTGGACCACATCAGTCCAGTTCTGAGGTCTCTACACTGGACCACATCAGCCCAGTTCTGAGGTCTCTACACTGGACCACATCAGCCCAGTTCTCAGGTCTCTACACTGGCTCCCTGTCTCTCAGAGAATAGACTTTAAATTCTCTTACTAGCATATAAAGCACAGAATGGTTTAGGCCCAAAATCCATCAGAGACCTTCTAGTCCAGTATGAACCATCCAGACCACTCAGGTCATCTGGTGCAGGTCTGCTCTGTGTTCCCAAAGTCAGAACTAAACATGGAGAATCAGCGTTCAGTTTCTATGCTCCGTATATCTGGAACAAACTACCAGAAAATATCAGGTCTGCTGAGAGTCTGAGTTCTTTTAAGTCCAGGTTAAAGACTCACCTGTTCACTGCTGCCGCTGACTAAAAGGCTTTTGACTTTTTAAATTTTATATTCTCTTTGAAACTCTGCACTGCAACTTTTACTTTAATATGTGTGTGTTTTTATTTTTATTTTATTTTATTTTGATTTTATGTGTTGTTTTCTTACTTGCTGTTTTTAATCACCTTTTATATGTTTCTTTTATAATGTTTTAAACGTGTTTCTTTTTGTTTCTTTTATTTCAATGTCCTGTGTGAAGCACCTTGAATTGCCTTGTTGCTGAAATGTGCTATACAAATAAACTTGCCTTGCCTTGCCTTCACAGAACCTGAACCCTAACCCTCAGTTCATGGGATTGGACAGTGTGTGAACAAACACATGACAGTTTAGAATGTGTACAGAGAACACACCAGTTCAAAGTGGGGTATAGAATTATACCGGTGGTGAGATCACATTGGTTTATCAGCCAGCTGCAACTACAGCTGCTGCATCATTGAGATGTTTTTGAGCATTAAATACTACGAAATATATTTCAGTATCATTAAAAAATAAAAATTTGAAATGACGGATAATAATGTTATGACAGAGTTTTTACGACCCTGTCCGACAAAATGACGGACAATAAAAATGTCTAGAGCAACCTCTACTGCAAACGTCCAATAAAATCCACCTGTGTCATGTGATCCTCTTCCTCACACTCACATCAAAGGCCCAGAATCATGTTTAACCAGAAAATCTTCCTGTTTTTGACCAAATCTGACACTTGTCAAATTCACCTTGTGCATATTTTGGGCCTAAAATTCCCACACTGCTGTAGATTAGTCTGGGTCTGAACCCCCATAAATCCTGTAATAATCAGGGACAGCAGGTCCGTCCACGTCCCCCTTAGGTTCAGGTGTCTTTGGTCCTGTCCCACCTTGCTGGACGGTTTGATGTCCCACTTCTCAGCCTCCTTCAGTTCGATGAATCCGGCCTCCAGCAGACGGCGCTTACATTCTTCCACCACTGCAGAGGAAACACAACAAACAACGCTCAGTCTGTTTTTAACTGGTTTTACTGGAAACGGTCCATCTGAGCTCAACCATAGGACTGTTTCTCACCATCTTTACCCTTTAGAACTCAAAAACAGACTGGAAAATAAACGAAAAAGAAAGAAAAACCAGATACTGTTTCTGTCTCACCTGGTTTTTAACCTGTAAAGCCCCAAATATCCACAATACATGTGAATAATAGATGGAAAATGCAGTTTGACTTCAGTTATTCATCAGATAAAATGTACAAAAACTTGTAAAATGAAAGTAAAATGAGCAAAATACTGTTCATTCAGTTTTCTCTGTTTTGATACAATTACCTTTGAATTTACTCTGAACTTTAATGAACATCTACATAAAAATGCCTGATTTTCACTGAAAAATACAAAATTCAGTGAATAGTGTCAGAATAAATGGTGATAAATCTTGAAAAAAAAAAAAAGGTTCAGTCCATTTTGAAATCCCTACAACAGGGTTTTGACAAAAGCACAGGTATTTTTCAGGCAAATTTTAACTTTTACTCCCAAATATAGGTAAAATGATGAAGTTTGGCATCTGCTGAAGGGTCACAGCTTGAACTAAGGTTGTTTGGTTTGGAATGTTTTTGTCTGTACATTTAGTTTTAAGTTCACAGAGAATCTATTCAATTCAATTCACAAAAAGTCACTTTTTCTTCAGTTTTCTCTGTTTTTGAGAAAAGAACTTTTGAATTAATTCTGAGCTTTAATGGACGAGTAAATCTAGGAAAATACTCAATTTACACTGAAAAAAATGCAAAATATTGAGAATTATGATAAATGGTGATAAATCGATTAAGAAAAGTGAAATAGAGAAACTAACCCCAAAGTAGCACTGGGTCTTTATGGATTTAGAAGCCATGAAATAAAAAACAAAGAGGTAAAAATAGAATAGTAGGTGGAATAAAGACTAGACTACAGCAGAATGTGAATGTAAATGTATTTAGAATAGCAGCGGTGGTGCATTCAGGAACAGTTATGAGGGGAATAATGGATCAAATGGAATTTCATTCTGTCTTTAATGACTGTTTGATGCATCTCATCTTTAACTGTCATTAATCCTACAGTATTTACATGTTTATTTGAGGTTTGAAGAGTCTGTGACTGCGCCAAACTTCTAATCTAACTTCATTTGTGATCTGTGTGTAAAACACACAGATTACATTTATTGTTTTCCAGGTCGTAAACTTTATCTTCCTTCAGACTTTGTTTGGAGGTCGTGGTACAAAGGTGTGTGACACGATGGAATGTGTTCAGCGTCTGCAGAACACTATCTAATCTGAGCTTCAAAGTGGGCTGTCAATCAAAGGCCACCACTCAACACTGTCTTTGTCCCGTCATTAATAGGAGGATGAACTTTATGTCCAACTACATTAAACCACAGGTGTCCAACATGCATCCCGGGGGCCAATACCGGCCCACCAAAGGTTCCATTGCAGCCCAGCATGATGAAAGTGCATAAATGAACCTGAACAGTCCAGGTTGAACAAATCCTTTTGGTTCAGGTTCCACATACAGACCAATGTGATCTACAGTCAAAAGAACAACACAATAAACCAGAAAGAATGACAAACACACATTTACTGTGAAAAATTATGTGGAAAAAAACTGAAGTGAAAACAATCCCATTACACTGTGAAAATATTTACATTTACAAAACTATTCTTTCACAATAAAATGCAAATAAATACATAAATAAAACCACAGATGAACAACCTGAAATGTACAATTTTCACAATATTATGTCTGTTCCTAAATGTTTGGTGCATTTATGGATCCACTGGGATCTGGAGTTGTGTTCATAATAATAACAGATGGAATATTGGAGAAATTGATCAAATTTTAGTTCAAACTCCAACATTTGAACTATATTCTGCCTGTTCCCAAATGTTTATGGAACACTGTGTGGAAATGTACATGTAGAAATAATAAGTCCAGGCAGAGAATTGTTAAAAGTGCACTAATTTTTCCAATGAAATTTCTGTTTTTTCAGGTTATTCATATCTTTTTGTAAAATGTAAGTATTTTCAGAATTTAATTGAGTTTTTTTGTTCTAAAACAAAAAGAAAAACATGGATTTGTCATTATTTATAGGTTATTAAGTCATTATTTTACTATTCTAGACCAAATAGAAGTCTGTGGAATTGGACCAATATTCTGCCTCTTACTAAATGGTGTATTTGTAGATCCACTGTGATCTGTAAGTTATGATGCACATGTATAAATGATAAACTAAGGCCTGTGTTCAAATGGCACTTATTTTTCTAAAGAATTTTCACATTCATATTTGTTCATGTTGTGTTCAAGTACGGTTCGTAAATGTGAACATTTTCATTACGGCATTTGACTTTTTCCACAAAAAAAAGAGGAAAAAACTTTGGAGTTGACATTATTTCTCAGTTTTTATCCTATTATTTATATTATTTTACTGGTTTGGCCCACTTTAGATCAGATCAGGGTGTATGTGGAATTGAATTAACATGAGTTTGACAGCCCTGTGCTACACTATTAATGTATTAGTTTTAAGAATTCGGTTCGACGCTTGAATCCTTCATATTCAACAAGCATGAACCCTCTGCTGTGAAGACACTTTGCACAGTTAATATAAAAACAGACCGTCTTTTCAACACTTTACCGTGATATGGAGACACTCCTCTGTTGACAAACTGCAGAAACTCTCTGGCTGCAGACTGCACGGCCTCTTTGGAGCTCTTCATGATCACGGACTGGAGGAAAACACAGAAGTTAGCAACTTACAAACACTCTGTTAGCAATGCTACGAGCTAGCAGCTACTAGCTGGAACTTCGGACTTTAAACATATATTAAAACTCTGTACTTTTCACTTCAAAGTTAACACAGAAACAGACAAAAATACGATACATGCAGCCGGTGAGTGACATGTAGGTGTTTGTACAATTTAGCTGAACGTTAAGTGATTTTAAAAAAGTAACTGCCTAGATTTGTCCGAGAATAGGCGCACCGGCTGTTAGCTAATCTGTGCTAGCTAACCTGAGCAGCACACCCGCAGCTTTGTGCCTTTTCTTCTTCACTGTCCTTCCTCTCTCGGCCAAAGTCAAAGCAGCTGTCTGTGACGGGACAACACCTCCACATGCCGCACACGCAATACTCATTTTTATAGCTCTTACCTGCATTAATTGGACCCTAAAACTCTGAAGTCCAGCTGACGGAGCTGAGTGGAACTGGGGTCAGATACGAACGGAACAGAGCTGTCAGTGTTTACGGCCGCAGGTGGCGCCACACTGACACCTGGTGGACAGGCGGTGTCATTACAACCTGCACAACGGAAATAGATGAGGAAAACCCTGAACTTCTGGGGGTTATTGAAAGTTTTTCCAGGTAAAGCACAAAGACCACGCCGTCCCAATTTTTGTACAAATACATACCTTTAAAATAAAACCACTAAACTTTAAATTCCAGCAAGCGAAAAAGTAAATATCACTGCAGCTCTTAACCCTCTGGTATCCAGGTGTGCCTTTTACGCACACTTTGCACTTCGTGTTAAAAAACTTCATATTATTTTTCACAATTTAAATCGGGTTAGAATTCAAAAGTTGTTCATTTTTGCATGATCTTTAAAATTCTGTCCACCAACTAAAATGTGCACATTGTAAACAAAAGAAAATGACCAGACTAGCATCTGTCTGCCAAGTGTGCATAAAACGCACTATTTCTAACATTTGATCTGTAGGATTAGGACTGAGCTGGATTTACAAAAATAAAGTCACATTAGAGCAGAAAAATAAATCAATATATAATATTTAATAGTCTGATTTATAGGTGTGCATTTTATGCACACTTGATGACAGATGCTAGTATTTTTGAACATTTGACCTAGCACCAAAAATAATAATGTAAATTAACTGATGTTGGAGTTAATCATTGACATATGCCAGGATGAAAAAATCAAATAATACGTGATCCACTTTTTATGGAGTACATTGAAAAAATAATAATTTTGTGTTTTTTGCATCAAAAAAATGGTTTGTTTCCATTACAAACACAGCATTTAAAGGGTTAAAACGTGACAATTATTGAGTATTTGGTATTTTTATTTACAGCTCAAGTTGATAAAATAGAAAAAAGTGTAAAAGAATTAAAAACAAACTGAAAATTTTTTTGACATTATTCCATGAGTGTGTGAAAAACGCACACTTGGTGCTTAGTCAGGGCCTTGGTAGACAGGATACCAGCATTCATTTTCTGATGTTTGATAAAACATCCTGACTTTAACCTTTAAAACACATTTAGCTCAGTTTGCTGTGTGTCGTTTAAGGCTGTGCACATTTGTCCTGTGTTTTCCTGTTGTACAAACAAACAAGACATAAATATGTGCCATCATTTCAACCCTGTAAAAACAACTAAAGGTGGAATAAGACTTTTTTTCTTCCATAATAATGCACAGCTTTAAAAACTCCAGATAAAATACCTGCTATATGTCAAAGTACTTTTAATTCACATGTGCAATAACTTGTTTGTTACCTCTAAGGACTCTTATTATTACTATTACTCTTTTTTTATAATACTCTATTTTTACAAATGTGTATCTGAGCCGTACATGCAATAACTGAATAACTTTTTTTTTTGTATGTTTTAGCTGTGTTCATGTTTTGTATCTGTCTGTTTTTGTCATATCTTTATTTTTTCTTCAAGCTCCCTTTTCTGACTCAGGGAAACGCACAAGAATTCCAATGTGCCTATACTGCTATGTATCTGTGCAAATGCCAAATAAAGTCTATTCTATTCTATAAAAGTGTATAAATGCTGTGAAATGCATGGACTGCAGCCGTTAACACCTGCAGACAGAACTGATGCAGTGTTCAACAAACCAGAGGAGCAGCAGCTTCCAAGTGTCTGTTTTTAGTGTCTGACCTGATGGGAGTTTACACTGAGCAGCCATTAACCAGCACAGGAACCAGCCTTATATAGACCTGAACACTGAGGAGGAGGAGGGGGAGGAGGAGGGGGAGGGGGAGGAGGAGGAGGAGGGGGAGGAGGAGGAGGAGGAGGAGGAAGAGGAGGAGGAGGAGGGGGAGGAAGAGGAGGAGGGGGAGGGGGAGGAGGAGGAGGGGGAGGAGGAGGAAGAGGAGGGGGAGGAGGAGGAGGAGGAGGAGGGGGAGGGGGAGGAGGAGGAGGAGGAAGAGGAGGGGGAGGAGGAGGAGGAGGAGGAGGAGGGGGAGGAAGAGGAGGAGGAAGAGGAGGAGGAGGAGGGTGATGAAGGTCTGTGTACTTCAGCTGTCAGCTCCCATGGCCTGTGCTGCTGTTGAGGAAGAACAGGGAAGGACACACACACACACACACACACACACACACACACACACACACACACACTCATACTTACACACACACACACACACATACATACATACTTACACACACACACACACACACACACACACATACATACTTACACACACACACACATACTTACACACACACACACACACACATACTTACATAAACACACACACACACTCACACATACATACTTACACACACACACACACACACTCATACTTACACACACACACATACATATATACTTACACACACACATACTTACACACACACACACATACATATATACTTACACACACACATACATATATACTTACACACACACATACTTTCACACACACACACATACATATACTTACACACACACACACACACACATACTTACACACGCACACACACACATACATACATACATAAACACACACACACATACATACATACACACACACATACATACTTACACACACACACACATACATACTTACACACACACACACACATACACACACACACACACATAATACACACTTACACACACATACATACTTACACACACACATACATACTTACACACACACATACATACATACACACACACACACATATATACTTACACACACACACATACACACACATACATACACATACTTACACACACACACACACACACACATACTTACACACACACATACATATATACTTACACACATACATACACACATACATATATACTTACACACACATACTTACACACACACACACACACACACATATATACTTACACACACACATACATATATACTTACACACATACATACATACACACACACATACATACATACTTACACACACACACATACTTACACACACACACACACACACACATACATACACACACATACTTACACACACACACACATACATATATACTTACACACACACACACACACACTTACATATATACTTACACACACACACACACACATACTTACACACACATACATACACACACACATACATACATACACACACACATACATATATACTTACACACACACACATACTTACACACACACACATACATACATACTTACACACACACACATACTTACACACACACATACATACACACATACATATATACTTACACACACACACACATACATATATACTTACACACACACACATACTTACACACACACACACACACATATATAATTACACACACACACACACACACACACACATATATACTTACACACACACACATACTTACACACACACATACATACATATATACTTACACACACACACACACACATACTTACACACACACATACATACATATATACTTACACACACACACACATACATACATACTTACACACACACACACACACACACACACATATACTTACACACACACACACACACACACACATACTTACATATATACTTACACACACACACACATACATACACACACAAACGCACACACACGTTCAGCTTCTATTAACCCTTTCATGCATGAATTATGAGTCTTTGTCTAGATTTGTTTTCCCCAACTGTTTTTACTCCTCTTTAGGCATGGAAAAAAAAAAATGCGATTGACATTTTTTTTCATGAACCTATTTTTCATGGAGTTCCAAAAATGTCCACTCAGCTGGACACCATGGGTTTCATTTTAGAAGCAAAGGAACATGTATTTACTGATCTACTGTGTAAAATCTATGAAATAAAACAGATTTTAATGCAGCTAATCTGATGTTCTCTCACATTTTAACATACTCTAATACTAGTCATTACTCACTTCATGGAGATAATGTGCAAAAAAAAACTTTTTGGTTCAAAAAAACAAACCAAACTGTTAACTGCAGTCTAATAACAATAACAAGGCCAAGGTTTATTTATATAGCACACTTAAAAACAGACACTGCTGTCCCAAAGTGCTGTATAGAATGTATATAATAATGAAACGAAAACTCACCAAATTTTTCAGAAATGCAACACATTGAATTTTCATATAGGTTTTGTAGATGTTGGTAAAGAAATGCTGCGACAGCGCCCCCTTTAAAAGTGGAAATACATTACACCAATGGGACCACGTCCAACGTAAAGTTTGTCGTAGAGCCACAAAAATCAGTACACAGATTCATCGTCAGGAGACAAACAAAAAATATTATCATGGCCACGCCCCTAAACCAACCCTTAGTCAGCCATATTGGATTGAAATTTCCAAAATGTTGAGTCAGCGTTTTCACTGTTGTCGTATTTTAACCATCTCCTCCTTGGGCGTTTGGCCAAATGAGCTCAAAATCCGTGTACAGTATCTAGACAAGTGGGCCATCAAAAGTTAGCCAAATGTTTGGGATCTGTGTCACCGGTTTTGTGCGACAAAGTCGCAAACTTTGCGAAGTTTTTTCGAAAATTTACCATTACAAAAATTGCTTCAGCTCAGACATACGAACACCGATTTAGCTCAAATTTGAATCAGTTGTCAATCTCCCAGGCCTACACCCATTCATCATAAGACATAAAATTTGGTGCTAGAGCGCCACCTGCTGAACGATGGACATACTTGTACTGGACGTGCCCGTGGCGAGGGCCTTTAATTGCGGCTTTAATTTGTCCTGTTCTTTTGTGCTTTTCCTTTACTCATTTCTAATCCCCACATTTGAATGTTTACTTCCATCCTGTTGAATGTTAAAACCTTCTCCTCCTGATGTCATGACATACCAATGTGAGGACGGTGGGACGGCGGCGGCGTCCTCACATGGTGAGCTGGTGCAGGTCGTCTCTGACAGGACGTGAAGCCATCCTGCCTTAAAAAGGAAAACTATCTGTGTGTGAGGAGCCCACAGGGTTCGGCTGGAGCCTGAAGGAACACATTCCCAAACACTGGGACTTCCACCGGCCCAGCAGAGTGAACACCAGGGTTCTGGACGTCCAACACATGCACACCCACCACATGTTTGGACATGTGGACAATTAATGACATTCTACAGCAGGGCTCTGAAACTCCTGTTCTTCCAGGTTCCACATTCAGTCTGATTGGATCTGCAGTGGACCCAACCAGTCAAATAAGAACAGAAGAATATAGAAATAATGACAACTCCAAAACCACCTCAAAATTACACCAAAACCACCTAAAAATTACTCAAAAATCACTTTAAAACCACTACAAAATTTGAAGTTGTCATTATTTATAGGCATAATGTTAGGTGGTTTTTTTGGGAGGTGATTTTTAGGTGTTTTTGGGGTCATTTTGGGGTCATTTTTAGGTGGGGTGATTCTTAGGCGTTTTTTTGGGTGGTTTTTAGGTGGTATTTAGATGGGGGGTTTTTTGTGTAATTTTTAGGTAGTTTTTGGGTGATTTTTGAGTCATTTTTAGGTGGTTTTTTTTGGGTGATTTTAGGTGTTTTTTAGGTGTTTTTTCAGAAGTTTTTTGAGTAGTTTTCAGGTGGTTTTTGGGTCATTTTTAGGTGTTTTTTTGAGTGGTTTTTAGATGTTTTTTGAGTATTTTTTAGATAATTTTTTGGATGATTTTTAGGTGTTTTTGGGGTCATTTTTGGGTCATTTCAGGGTTTTTTTTGGGGTGATTTTAAGGTGTTTTTTTGGGTGGTTTTTAGATGTTTTTTGAGTCATTTTTAGGTGTTTTTGGGGTCATTTTTGAGTGATTTTTGGGTGGTTTTTTATGGTGATTTTTAAGTATTTTTTAGGTGGTTTTTAGATGTTTTTTGTGTAATTTTTAGGTGGTTTTGGGGTCATTTTTGGGTCATTTTTAGGTGGGTTTTTTGTGTAATTTTTAGGTGGTTTTGGGGTCATTTATGGGTCATTTTTAGGTGGGTTTTTTGTGTAACTTTTAGGTGGTTTTGGGATCATTTTTGGGTCATTTTTAGGTGGGTTTTTTGTGTAATTTTTAGGTGGTTTTGGGGTCATTTTTGGGTCATTTTTAGGTGTTTTTTTGTGTAATTTTTAGGTGGTTTTGGGGTCATTTTTGGGTCATTTTTAGGTGGGTTTTTTGGGTGATATTTAGGTGGTTTTTGGGGTCACTTTTGGGTGAATTTGGGTGATTTTTGAGTAGTAACTTCTCCACATGCATTCTGGATCAGATCTACAAAGACACTATCCACTGAGGAACAGGAAGAAAAGAGTTCAAATTGAGCTGAGGAGGAGGAGGAGTTAGTTGAGGGGCAGGACAGAGGTGGGTGGGGTGGGTACAAATACCCTGGGGCAGTTGTTCCTCCTTCAGTCCTCTGCAGCTCCTGTGTGCTCCATCATGGCCTCCTATAGCTCCGCCCACTCGGCCTCCTCCTACCGCCGTACTTTTGGCCAGGGCGCCTACGCTTCACCCTCCCTTAACCGCTCTCTGCTGGGCCACGCCAGCGTTGGCGGCGGCGGTGGCGGCCATGTGTCCTCCAGGGTCTATGAGGTGACCCGGTCCAGCTCGGCGCCGGCCTACAGGGTCTCCTCCTCCCACCACTACTACGGCGGCCGCCCTCTGACCTCTGCCACCCGCCGCTCCTACGCCGGCGTGGGCGAAACGCTGGACTTCAGCCTGGCTGATGCCCTCAACCAGGAGTTCCTGACCACACGCACCAACGAGAAGGCGGAGCTTCAGCACCTGAACGACCGCTTCGCCAGCTACATTGAGAAGGTGCGCTTCCTGGAGCAGCAGAACCAGGCACTGATGGTGGAGGCGGAGCGTCTGCGTGGACGCCAACCAACCAGGATCGCCGACATGTACGAGGAGGAGCTGAGCGAGCTGAGGAGGGAGGTGGACGTCCTGACCAATCAGAGGTCACGCATTGAGGTGGAGCGCGACAACCTGGCTGACGACCTGGACAAGCTCAAACTCAGGTGGGTGGAGCTAAAGGCTAAACATAGAACACAGAAAAGAAGGGTGTGGCCAGCCAAACCACACGTCTATAAAACGAAAGGGGCGGAGTCTGAAGGCTGTTAGACACACCTCCTTCTGACCGGTCCTCATATTTTCTATTATTTAATTCACTGATGTCACACCATGTCTGTTTTTGTGTTTATTTCATCATTTTCCTTCAGTATTCCTTTCATTTTTGTCTTGTTTGGTGTTTATTTCATTATTTTCCTTCATTATTTTTGTCTTTTTTTAGTGTTTATTTCATCATTTTCCTTCATTATTTGCTTCTTTTTTGTCTTTTTTAGTGTTTACTTCATCATTTTCCTTCATTATTTGTTTCATTTTTGTCTTTTTTGGTGTTTATTTCATAATTTTCTTCCATTATTTGCTTCATTTTTTGTCTTTTTTGGTGGTTATTTCATTAATTTTCTTCAGCATTTGCTTCATTTTGTCTTTTTTGGTGTTTATTTCATCATTTTCCTTCATTATTTGTTTCATTTTTGTCTTTTTTGGTGTTTATTTCATCATTTTCTCTCATTATTTGCTTCATTTTTTGTCTTTTTTGGTGATTATTTCATTAATTTTCTTCAGCATTTGCTTCATTTTGTCTTTTTTGGTGTTTATTTCATCACTTTCTTTCATTATGTGCTTCATTTTTGTCATTTCTGGTCTTTATTTCATTAATTTTCGACAGCATTTGTGGTCACGTATTCCATCATCATATGGGTCACTTCAGGATCACATTCAGTCCAGACTCCAAACTGAATTGTTACTTATATGCTACTTATTCCTCTGAACTCTGTTTTTTTTCTGCCTGACAGACTCCAGGAGGAGATCCTTCAGAAAGAGGAGACGGAGAATAACCTGGCAGCGTTCAGAGCGGTGAGTCCTGGACCAGATAATGCAGGCCAAAGTTAATCTGAACCAAATGAAATGGGGTTTTGTGTCAGATGGAGGTAAATAAGTGATCATTTCACACCTTGAAGGAGCATTTAGATTGTTTCATTATTTTGGAAGTTATCAATATTTTTGGGGGGGACTTACGGTAGAAGGGTGAATGTGTGTTTGGATGCAGGACGTGGACGCTGCCACCCTGGCCCGTCTGGACCTGGAGCGACGCATCGAGACCCTGCAGGAGGAGATCACATTCCTGAAGAAGATCCATGAAGAGGTCAGTAGTGGTTTGACTGTCGAACATGTGAGCTCAACTGAACCCAGATTTACAAAAAACACAAGTGTGTAATGTTGGTTCATCCATTCAATCCCTGCTGTGCTCAGCAGGATAATTTTTTGGGCTGTTCTGTTTTTTTTTCTTATAGTGGATAATTTTTTGGCTGTTTTTTTTCTTATAGTGGATAATTTTTTGGCTGTTCTTTTTTTTCTTACAGTGGATAATTTTTTGGGCTGTTTTTTTTCTTATAGTGGATAATTTTTTGGCTGTTTTTTATCTTATAGTGGATCATTTTAGGGGCTGTTCTCTTTTTTTTTCTTACAGTGGAAAATTTTTTGGGCTGTTCTGTCTTTTTTTTCTTATAGTGAATAATTTTTTGGCTGTTTTTTTTCTTATAGTGGATAATTTTTTGGGCTGTTCTCTTTTTTTTTCTTACAATGGATAATTTTTTGGGCTGTTCATTTTTTTTTCTTATAGTGAATAATTTTTTGGCTGTTTTTTTTTTCTTATAGTGGATAATGTTTTGGGCTGTTTTGTCTTTTTTTTCTTATAGTGAATAATTTTTTGGTTGTTTTTTTCTTATAGTGGATAATTTTTTGGGCTGTTCTGTTTTTTTCTTATAGTGGATAATTTTTTGGGCTGTTCTGTTTTTTTTTTCTTATCATGGATAATTTTTTGGTCTGTTCTGTTGTTTTCTTACAGTAGATAGTTTTTTGGGCTGTTCTGTTGTTTTCTTACAGTAGATAGTTTTTTGGGCTGTTCTGTTTTTTTTTTCTTATAGTGAATAATTTTTTGGCTGTTTTTTTTTCTTATAGTGGATAATTTTTTGGGCTGCTCTGTTTTTTTTTTCTTATAGTGGATAATTTTTTAGGCTGTTCTGTTTTTTTTTCCTATCATGGATAATTTTTTGGACTGTTCTGTTTTTTTTTCTTATAGTGAATAATTTTTTGGCTGTTTATTTTTTCTTATAGTGAATAATTTTTTGGCTGTTTTTTTTTCTTATAGTGGATAATTTTTTGGCTGTTCTGTTTTTTTTTCTTATGGATAATTTTTTGGACTGTTCTGTTTTTTTTTTCTTACAGTGAATAATTTTTTGGCTGTTTTTTTTTCTTATAGTGGATAATTTTTTAGGCTGTTCTGTTTTTTTTCTTATCGTGGATAATTTTTTGGGCTGTTCTTTTTTTTTTTCTTTCTTATATGGATAATTTTTTAGGCTGTTCTGTTTTTTTCTTATCATGGATAATTTTTTAGGCTGTTCTGTTTTTTTCTTATCATGGATAATTTTTTGGGCTGTTCTGTTTTTTTTTTCCTTATACTGGATGATTTTTGGCTGTTTATTTTTTCTTATATTGGATTATTTTTTAGGCTGTTCTGTTTTTTTTCTTTCTTACATGGATCATTTTTTAGGCTGTTCTGTTTTTTTTTCTTATCATGGATAATTTTTTGGGCTGTTCTGTTTTTTTTTCTTATAGTGGATAATTTTTGGCTGTTTATTTTTTCTTATATTGGATCATTTTTTAGGCTGTTCTGTTTTTTTTCTTTCTTACATGGATCATTTTTTAGGCTGTTCTGTTTTTTTTCTTTCTTATATGGATAATTTTTTGGGCTGTTGCTCCTCTAGGCCACCGTACTGGACACCTCTGGACTCAAACCAGTATCTACCTTGTCCTTTTTCCTGCAGGAGATCCGGGAGCTGCAGGCCCAGATGCAGGAGACCCAAGTCCAGATCCAGATGGACATGTCCAAGCCGGACCTGACGGCGGCGCTGCGGGACATCCGAGCTCAGTACGAGGGTATCGCCGCCAAGAACATCGCCGAGGCCGAGGACTGGTACAAGTCTAAGGTGAGAGGGTCATGGGTTGAATGATGACGGAACGGTCGGTGTTATTTTATTTACACATGAGTACCTGCGGATCAAACTGTGTGGTGTTTGTGGTGGCAGGTGTCCGACCTCAACCAGGCGGTGAACAAGAACAACGAGGCTCTGAAGCAGGCGCGACAGGAAACCATGGAGTTCAGACACCAGATCCAGTCGTACACCTGCGAGATCGACTCCCTCAAAGGAACCGTACGCCTCCAAAAGGGTTCTACTGTCCACTAATAGGTTCTACTGTCCACTAGAGGGTTCTACTGTGCACTAAGGGGTTCTACTGTCCACTAGAGGGTTCTACTGTGCACTAAGGGGTTCTACTGTCCACTAGAGGGTTCTACTGTCCACTAGAGGGTTCTACTGTCCACTAAGGGGTTCTACTGTCCACTAGAGGGTTCTACTGTCCACTAAGGGGTTCTACTGTCCACGAAGGGGTTCTACTGTCCACTAGAGCGTTCTAATGTCCACTAAGGGGTTCTACTGTCCACTAGAGGGTTCTACTGTCCACTAAGGGGTTCTACTGTCCACTAGAGGGTTCTACTATCCACTAAGGGGTTCTACTGTCCACTAGAGGGTTCTACTGTCCACTAAGGGGTTCTACTGTCCACTAGAGGGTTCTACTGTCCACTAAGGGGTTCTACTGTCCACTAGAGGGTTCTACTGTCCAATAAGGGGTTCTACTGTCCACTAGAGGGTTCTACTATCCACTAAGGGGTTCTACTGTCCACTAGAGGGTTCTACTGTCCACTAAGGGGTTCTACTGTCCACTAGAGCGTTCTACTGTCCACAAGGGGTTCTACTGTCCACTAAGGGGTTCTACTGTCCACTAGAGGGTTCTACTGTCCACTAAGGGGTTCTACTGTCCACTAGAGGGTTCTACTATCCACTAAGGGGTTCTACTGTCCACTAGAGGGTTCTACTATCCACTAAGGGGTTCTACTGTCCACTAGAGGGTTCTACTATCCACTAAGGGGTTCTACTGTCCACTAGAGGGTTCTACTGTCCACTAAAGGGTTCTAATGTCCACTAAGGGGTTCTACTGTCCACTAAGGGGTTCTACTGTCCACTAGAGGGTTCTACTGTCCAATAAGGGGTTCTACTGTCCACTAGAGGGTTCTACTATCCACTAAGGGGTTCTACTGTCCACTAGAGGGTTCTACTGTCCACTAAGGGGTTCTACTGTCCACTAAGGGGTTCTACTGTCCACTAGAGCGTTCTACTGTCCACAAGGGGTTCTACTGTCCACTAAGGGGTTCTACTGTCCACTAGAGGGTTCTACTGTCCACTAAGGGGTTCTACTGTCCACTAGAGGGTTCTACTATCCACTAAGGGGTTCTACTGTCCACTAGAGGGTTCTACTATCCACTAAGGGGTTCTACTGTCCACTAGAGGGTTCTACTGTCCACTAGAGGGTTCTAATGTCCACTAAGGGGTTCTACTGTCCACTAGAGGATTCAACTGTCCACTAAGGGGTTCTACTGTCCACTAGAGGGTTCAACTGTCCACTAAGGGGTTCTACTGTCCACCAGAGGGTTCTACTGTCCACTAAGGGGTCCTGCTGTCCACTAGAGGGTTCTACTGTCCATCATAGGTCCTACTGTCCACTAGAGGGTTCTACTGTCCACCATAGGGTTCTACTGTCCACTAGAAGGTTCTACTGTCCCCTATCTGACTCTACTGTCCACTAGCAGACTCTAATGTCCACCCTACTGTCCACTCTCTGACTCTGATGTCCACTCTACTGTCCACTCTCTGGCTCTAATGTCCACCCTTACTGTCCACTCTCTGACTCTAATGTCCACTCTACTGTCCACTCTCTGACTCTAATGTCCGCCCTACTGTCCACTCTCTGACTCTAATGTTCACTCTACTGTCCACTCTCTGACTCTAATGTCCGCTCTACGGTCCACTCTCTGACTCTAATGTCCACCCTACTGTCCACTCTGACTCTAATGTCCGCTCTACTGTCCACTCTCTGACTCTAATGTCCACTCTACGGTCCACTCTCTGACTCTAATGTCCACTCTACTGTCCACTCTCTGACTCTAATGTCCACTCTACGGTCCACTCTCTGACTCTAATGTCCACTCTACTGTCCACTCTCTGACTCTAATGTCCACTCTACTGTCCACTCTCTGACTCTAATGTCCACCCTACTGTCCACTCTCTGACTCTAATGTCCGCTCTACTGTCCACTCTCTGACTCTAATGTCCACTCTACGGTCCACTCTCTGACTCTAATGTCCACTCTCTGACTCTAATGTCCACTCTACAGTCCACTCTCTGACTCTAATGTCCACCCTACTGTCCACTCTCTGACTCTAATGTCCACTCTCTGACTCTAATGTCCACCCTACTGTCCACTCTCTGACTCTAATGTTCACTCTACTGTCCACTCTCTGACTAATGTCCAGTCTACTGTCCACTCTCTGACTCTAATGTCCACTCTACAGTCCACTCTCTGACTCTAATGTCCACCCTACTGTCCACTCTCTGACTCTAATGTTCACTCTACTGTCCACTCTCTGACTCTAATGTCCACTCTACTGTCCACTCTCTGACTCTAATGTCCACCCTACTGTCCACTCTCTGACTCTAATGTCCAGTCTACTGTCCACTCTCTGACTCTAATGTCCACCCTACTGTCCACTCCCTGACTCTAATGTCCAGTCTACTGTCCACTCTCTGACTCTAATGTCCACCCTACTGTCCACTCTCTGACTCTAATGTTCACTCTACTGTCCACTCTCTGACTCTAATGTCCGCTCTACTGTCCACTCTCTGACTCTAATGTCCACCCTACTGTCCACTCTCTGACTCTAATGTCCACCCTACTGTCCACTCTCTGACTCTAATGTCCGCTCTACTGTCCACTCTCTGACTCTAATGTCTGCTCTACGGTCCACTCTCTGACTCTAATGTCCACCCTACTGTCCACTCTGACTCTAATGTCCGCTCTACTGTCCACTCTCTGACTCTAATGTCCACTCTACGGTCCACTCTCTGACTCTAATGTCCACTCTCTGACTCTAATGTCCACTCTACAGTCCACTCTCTGACTCTAATGTCCACCCTACTGTCCAATCTCTGACTCTAATGTCCACTCTACTGTCCACTCTCTGACTCTAATGTCCACCCTACTGTCCACTCTCTGACTCTAATGTTCACTCTACTGTCCACTCTCTGACTAATGTCCAGTCTACTGTCCACTCTCTGACTCTAATGTCCACTCTACAGTCCACTCTCTGACTCTAATGTCCACCCTACTGTCCACTCTCTGACTCTAATGTTCACTCTACTGTCCACTCTCTGACTCTAATGTCCACTCTCTGACTCTAATGTCCACTCTACAGTCCACTCTCTGACTCTAATGTCCACCCTACTGTCCACTCTCTGACTCTAATGTCCACTCTCTGACTCTAATGTCCACCCTACTGTCCACTCTCTGACTCTAATGTTCACTCTACTGTCCACTCTCTGACTAATGTCCAGTCTACTGTCCACTCTCTGACTCTAATGTCCACTCTACAGTCCACTCTCTGACTCTAATGTCCACCCTACTGTCCACTCTCTGACTCTAATGTTCACTCTACTGTCCACTCTCTGACTCTAATGTCCACTCTACTGTCCACTCTCTGACTCTAATGTCCACCCTACTGTCCACTCTCTGACTCTAATGTCCAGTCTACTGTCCACTCTCTGACTCTAATGTCCACCCTACTGTCCACTCCCTGACTCTAATGTCCAGTCTACTGTCCACTCTCTGACTCTAATGTCCACCCTACTGTCCACTCTCTGACTCTAATGTTCACTCTACTGTCCACTCTCTGACTCTAATGTCCGCTCTACTGTCCACTCTCTGACTCTAATGTCCACCCTACTGTCCACTCTCTGACTCTAATGTCCGCTCTACTGTCCACTCTCTGACTCTAATGTCTGCTCTACGGTCCACTCTCTGACTCTAATGTCCACCCTACTGTCCACTCTGACTCTAATGTCCGCTCTACTGTCCACTCTCTGACTCTAATGTCCACTCTACGGTCCACTCTCTGACTCTAATGTCCACTCTCTGACTCTAATGTCCACTCTACAGTCCACTCTCTGACTCTAATGTCCACCCTACTGTCCAATCTCTGACTCTAATGTCCACTCTACTGTCCACTCTCTGACTCTAATGTCCACTCTACTGTCCACTCTCTGACTCTAATGTCCACTCTACTGTCCACTCTCTGTCCTCAAACCCAGAATGAGTCTCTGATGCGTCAGATGCGGGACATGGAGGAGCGTCATGGTCGTGAAGCCAGTGGTTTCCAGGACAACATCGCCCGCCTGGAGGCGGAGATCGCCAACATGAAGGATGAGATGGCGCGCCACCTGAGGGAGTACCAGGACCTGCTCAACATCAAGATGGCGCTGGACGTGGAGATCGCCACCTACAGGAAGCTGCTGGAAGGAGAGGAAAGCAGGTACAGCACAAAAACACCTGATTATCCTCTTTTCTTTTTTTTCTACCAGATGACACATATGATGATTTGTGATGGCATTTAACCCTTTCATACACAGTGGTCACTACAGTGGACAGCTATTTTTTAATTTTTAAAAAAATTTTCATTTATCTATTTTTTTTTCTATTTTATTAAAAAAAAAAGTGGACGCTTATTCTGCAGCTGCTCTCTTGTTTATTCATGGGTTTTGTTGTTTTAATTTCCATATCAGCCAACACATTGGACACTTACAGGGTGAGGAAGCAAAATGTACACTGAACATTTAGTTGTTTTTTCTCAGCAGACACTACGTCAGTTGTTTTGAACCCAAACATATACTGATGTCATAATCATACCTAACACTATTATCCATACCTTTGCAGAAACTTTTGCCCATATGAGCAATCAGGAAAGCAAACGTCAAACAGTGTGTGATTTGCTGAATGCACTCGTCACACCAAAGGAGATTTCCAAAATAGTTGGAGTGTCTATAAAGACTGTTTAGAATGGAAAGAAGAGAATGACTATGAGCAAAACTATTACCAGAAAGTCTGGAAGTGGAGGAAGCAACAAAAAACGTACCAAAGCTTTTATTAAAGCTCTCAAATCCAAAATCCTAAAGGATCCAACCAAATCCATGAGAAAAATGGCAATTGAATTTGAGGTAGACAACAAGACCGTTAGAAATGCAGTAAAATAGGATTTGAAGATTTAAATTCTCATGACTTTCAATAAACTAATTGGTCATACACTGTCTTTCAATCCCTGCCTCAAAATATTGTAAATTTTGCTTCCCCACCCTGTATGCACCATCCCATAATACACTGTAATTCAGACCATTACTGTAACTTTGCTGTTCTAGATAAACCTGATCTGCAGGAATATGTTTCAACGTCAATCAGTTGTTTGTTATTGTTATTAGACTGTAATTAACAGGTTGTTGTTGTTTTTTTTAAATTAAATAAATCCTTCTATGTTAAATGTTCAAATTAAATATGGATGTTTTCGCCCCCATATTTTAGCCATAAATGGCTAAAATAACGGATTTCTAGAAGCCAGGTGTGCTTGGTGTCCAAATGTGGTCACTTCCTGTCCTTTCACATGCTGTCTTCTCTGTTGTGATCCTACCTATCCCACTGCTGATGCTGACCTGTGAATGTGCAGGTGGGACAGATGTTTGTGCTGTTCATCTGCTCAGATCTCCTCCAGAACAGAACATAGACCTTCAGTTTGCACAGATCCGTTCCCTCAGTAGAACAGATAGAACACAGAACATTTACACTGAATATGAGGAGGAGTTTGTGTGGAATGAGTGGACAACAGGAGCAGGTTCCAGGTTCACCATGGGTCACATCTACCCTCTGGCATTCTGTGGAACATGTCATTCTACATGTTCAGTCAGTCTGTTCCCATTTCTTAGGACTATAGATTCTGTGAAATGATTCGGAACATTTCAGACCTCTAGTTGTTGTTCAGAAGTTCTAGAAGCTGAAAACAGACCAACATTTACAGTCTGAATTTGGGTCCCAGTTTTAGTGTACCCCCTACCTACTACAGATGGACACAACTGTGGAACTGTTTACAATGAACAAGTGACATTTGGGATTTTCCATCAAATATAATGAACTAGAAGGATGTAAAAGTGTAGAACAGTCTGAGAGGCTCAGGTGGAACCACTGGAGGACATTCTATGGAATGACCCTTTTGCATTTTTCAGTGTAAATCATGAATTTTCCTATATTTAATTCACAGATTATATAGATGTTCATTTAAACTCCAAGTACATTCAAAGGTTATTATATCAAAATAGAGAAAACTGAAGAAAAAGCAAAATATATCATTGGCTGTGAATGTAAAAGCATGCATTCACATCGTATTGGTTCATTCATTTCCGTGTGTGTTGTGTTTCCAGGATCGCCTTACCTGTGCAGAGCTACTCCACCCTGAGTTTCCGAGGTACAAACACACCTGCAGTTCCCTGAATGCACCACAGGAGGGCCCAACCTGCACGAAAAAGCACTTTACCATCTTTACACCACATTTACAATCCCTCATTCATCAATTAATTCATTCCTTCATTCATGGCTGCAGTATAAGTTCATCTAACTTGACAGATGATGGAATAAAACAGGTCAAAACAGATCTTTAAGACCCTAAATGTGACTTTTTTTAGATACAGAACATACTACACGATAAGGACACTAAAGACCAGGGGCCTCATGTATAAAGCGTGCGTACGCACAAAAACCTGGTGTACGCCCTTTTCCACGCTCACGTTCAGATGTATAAAGAGTGAAATGACCGTGGAAATGTGCGCTCCTTCACACCAACTCCACAGCTGGAGTACGCACGTTTCTAGTGTTTGGAACCTTTGGAGACACTTAGAGGAGACACTGAGGAACTGTTAATAATGTGACAAAGGTCATTCCTCTGCTTGATGGACACATCAGAGATACACAGAAGAACAATGAACACACAGACACGTCATCCTGCTGTCAGAGCAGCACATCCACCACCAGAACCACAACCAACCAGAACCAGAACCAACCCTGGACCCATCAATGCCAATCCTGCCCTGGAGGACATTCAGCAACAACCGTATAAAGAGTCAAGGACACAGAATTCACTGGTTGATAAATGCATTTACTGCAGTGCTCATGTCCGGGAACACATTTATTAGTCGGTCCAGTCGCTCATTGACTCCACTGTCCTCTCTCTGTCCTCTTGTGACTCGGGTCAGTTCAGACCCATGCTGGTCAGATGGACATCAGCAGTGGACTGTGGCGGACCGGAGGACCGGCTAACACTGGAGTCAACAGAAGCCTCTGTGACAGGAGGATGGTCCTGGGTCTGAGCGTTTTCTGCCTCATTGTTGGAAAATAATAATTGGAGTGATTAAATATGAGTCAGTCTGTGATTTCCTCTTTGATTTCCTGACATGATCACACATGAACCTTTATCTAATTTGGCTGTGATCAGACTGTGGATGACCCATAGAATGAACTCATGTGTGACTGACACTAATACTAAATCAATATTTACCTTGGGGCTGATCCGCGTCAGCCCTGTGAGAACAGTGTCACCCACAGTATCGTCGACTTTCTGCTCAAACAGTCTGAGTTCGTCCTTTTTTCTCCTTTTTTTCCATCTCTTTTCGTTCCGCCAGTTTTGGCCTCCGCTTCGCGTCCACCTTGACGTCATCATGTGATCCTGCAGACAGGGGAATCCCAGAGGGAACCCCACCTGCAGAACCCATTTATACTAATTTGCATATTTAAATGTGGGCGTGGAGAGGGAGGAGTCAGGTACTCCAACATATGCGCTCAGTTCCAGCTGATTGGGATGAATAAAGGAAATGTACTTGGATTCAGGCGTGCGCTCACTTTCATTCATCTGGATTTTTTTGTGCGTACGGACTTTTCTGGATTTAAGCGTACGCCAGGTTTATGTATGAAATCCACGCAAGTCTTTATGCATGAGGCCCCAGGGGTGTCCAACTCAACTGAGTTCAGTTCCATATTGAGCTAAATTTGATCTGCAGTGGATCGAACCAGAAAAATAAGAACAGAAGAACCTAGAAATAATGACAACTCCATATTTGTGTCTTTGTTTTAGTGTAAAAAAAACCATTAAATTATGAAAATACTTACTTTTATAAACTATCGAAACAAACAAAAAAAAAAAAAACCCTGAAAAAAATGAAATTTAAACTAAAAAACGTAAGAAAATTTAGTGCAATTTTAACAATATTATTCCTCAACTTTTCATTTCTATATGTGCATTATAGATCAGATCTACAAAGACACTAAACACTGAGGAACAGGAAGAAAAATTGTTAAAATTGTGCTTAATTTTCCTTAGACATTTCAGGTTGTTCATATTTGTTCAGGTTTTTCACATTTTAGTGTTACAGGATAGTTTGTAAATGTAAATATTTTCATAATTTAATGTTACTTTTTGCACTAAAGCAAAGAAAAAAAATTTAAGTTGTTAATTCTAGATTTTTTTTGGCTTAATTCAAGATTTTTTTGCTACATTTGAGATTTTTTTGGGCTTCATTGAAGATTTTTTTTTTTACCCAATTGAAGATTTTTTTGGCTTAATTCAAGATTTTTTGCTAAATTTGAGATTTTTTTTTTGCTTAATTGAAGATTTTTTTTTTACATAATTGAAGATTTTTTTGGCTTAGTTGAACATTTTTTTTTACTTAATTGAAGATTTTTTTTTGACTTAATTCAAGATTTTTTCCTTAATTCAAGCTAAATTTTTTTTTGCTTAATTCAGTTCAAGACTGTGGGATTTTTGCACTTGGCAAAAACATCCCAGGGGCCGAACTGGACCCTTTGGGGGGGCGGCATTTGGGCCCCAGGACACATGTTTGACACCCCTGCTAAAGACACATAAATAATAACAAATACTAAATGAAGTGAAACCTTGACACAAGTGCATCATGTTACATTTCTGGGCTGATTTTAAAACAGGATGGAAATTCATGACCTACAACTTGGAACAAATTACAGAAAAAAAAGTACCTCATTTTCTGTCTCTGTGTTTTGGTTGTCTCGTTTTGTAATTATTCTTACTCATTTCACTAAATCATCCTTTTCTGAAGCATTTTATTGTATTTTATATGTTATTACTCACACATGCTCTGATATTAAAGGTTATCAGAGATATTAATTCACACGTAGAATGGTCATATCTGTTGAAATGGTCATGATGATGGTATTTTCTTTTGTCATTCTAAAACAGAGACCAGTCCTGAACATCCACAGCGCTCGTCTGAGATGCACTCCAAGAAAACCGTCCTCATCAAGACCATTGAGACCCGCGACGGAGAGGTAACGCACACAATTCACCTTCCATTCACTAACTATTCACACCCCTTTGCTTTTTCACTTTTGTTATGATGTGACCTGATGCAACGCTATAATAGTTTTGGATTTTTCATTCTAGTTTAGTTTTATTTAGTTTTGACTTTTTTTCTCTAATTCAGCTAGTTTTAATTTGTTTTTAGAGCAAGTTTGCTAGTTTTTATTAGTTGTCGTTGTTTCTGAATGGCTAGTTTTAGTTTACTTTAGTTTTAGTTTAGTTTCAGTTTTTTCATATATTGTATCTTCCATCCTATTCAAAGAAATAAGTGAGGTTACCCTGGACACTTTATTTGTGGCTGGGGTTAGGACGGCTCATTGACTGAGCAGAGACACAAACATATGTATGGTACAATGTATAAGTTCTCTATTGCAGGTTGGGGGGGGGGGGGGTAATGTAGTTGGGGGTGCGATCCACACACAATGTCACTTACGTGAAAATGAAACTGAAACTTTCCATACTCTCATCGTTGGCCTCCCGACTTCTACACCTCTGTTCAACCGCTGATCTGAGACCAAATGTTCACATGTTCTGTCCTGTATCAACACTGACAAAGACCAAAACTAAGGGAATTTTATCCATAATTTTTATACGTTTTAGTTAGTTTTGTAAACACACGAACGACAGACAGACAGACAGACAGACAGACAGATACTTTATTGATCCTTTGCAGGAAATTGTTTTGTTACTACAGCAGCAGTACAAGAAAAACACACTGACCCATCACGATGAACATCCCACAAACAACCAACAATGGAACAAAAAAGTAAACAGAAAAAAAGATATATATATATATATATATATATATATATATATATATATATATATATATATATGTACAATACAAGTAATGTAAATAATACAATAACCCAAACACCTAAGTATGCACACAATAATTTCTCGCACAGCGGTATTAAAAAGTCTAACGACAGCCAGCAGGAAGGACCTTCTACTGCGTTCAGTCCTGGACCGAGGGGGAATCAGTCTGTGGCTGAAGGTGCTCTCTCTGAACACCTCAAGATGGTGCAGTGGGTGAGATGCATTCTTCAAAATACAGATACAGTTTCAGATACAGTTTCAGTTAGTTATCATTTTTTTCTTTTAATTTGAGTTTTTATTTATTTCAGTTAACAAAAATGTTTTTTTCAATTTTAGTTTTCGTCATTTCGTTCATTTTCATTAACGATAATAACCTTGACCTGATACTGTGATTGTTTAAATTAATTTTTTTCCACATTAGTCTACACTCAGTGTCCCATAATAATACGAAACAAAACAAAAATGGAGTTGTAGAAGTTTTTGGAGGGAAAAGGTAGTGTTTTACCATATCAGCTAATTAGCATTTAGCATTAGCTCACCCATGAGCCCTGGCGCCTGCAGCTCCACCCTTTTTTTTTTTTTGGTCGAAATATGATCACTTCCGGCTCCAAAACACCCTTCACAGTGATGGCCAAATCACAAACTGGTTCCATGATTCCTCCTTCCACTGTTTTTATATAGAGTCTATGGTAAAAACACTCTAATAAATGCTACTTCAGCTAAGTAGCAGAGTGATGTCCTCACAACACGTGACTATGTGAAGTTATACAGAAAAGTTATTTCTGGATTTGGAGGGTCTCCTTTATGTAGATATTTTGTATTTGTGACTGAAACATGTAGAAAATTCAGGTACTGATTATACTTTCCATGCGGTCCACTCAGAGTTAGCTAACAAACATGTAAACATTAGCTTCAAGTTTACGGCATATATTCACAGAAGTATTAGCCAAATAACATTTAGAACTTATATTTAAGTGTTTATGAACACATGAATACTCACAAAGGCGAACGTCTCCCAAGGCACAAGCGTTTAGGACATATTCAGTATGTTTATGAGTTATTTTAACTTCTATTTACAACGACACTAGCTAGTTTTCAACGAAAGACTGATATACGGCAAAGATCGTCTCTGGAAAAGAGCACTCACTCTGTATGTGACTATGGCTCACAGCTAGTACAAAGATCCTTTGAGAAAAAGACATCTCACTCTTATCAAATTTTAAGCAACTGCGTTAATGTAAATTTTTATTCGTAAGTTTTCTTTTTTTTTTAATTTCTTTTTTTATATATATATAAATTATTACAAATTTCAGGCGACCCCAGACATTCAAAATGGAGACTTTTTTTTTTTTTTTTTTGGCTAAAATTAATTTGTTTTTGATTGTGTAACAGTTTGCTATAATATGTTGCAAAAAATGGTTAATGCTAGGCAACATTTAGGCTACATAATGTTAATTTTTTTTTGTAAGTTTTAATCTTTTATCAATTACAATAAATTTCAGGTGACCCCATTTGAATTCCAGGCAACCCCACGTGGGATCCAGACCCCAAGGCTGAAAAACACTGAGTTCAAGTAATAAAGAGGGCCTACTGGTAAACTTCACTATAGAATCCTCTGATGGTCTTGTTAGTGTAACTAGATTTTAAAAAAATTTACAAAGGGAATGAAAATACTTTTTATTCACTCCCTCCTCATTTGTGATTGGACAGCCCACTTAATGCCAGTTGTTAATCGATGCTCACATGGAGCCAGACTCATTCTACTGTTTATTATGGAGAGTTTTTGGCCTTAGTGTACCCTAAACTGGAGAATTAGAGAACAATTCATCCTGTGCATTTATCACAGAGGTGGATATTAACTATAGAGACCAAAACTGGTGTTTGGATCAGTCTGTAAATATGTGTTTTGAAGTGTGAACTGAGACATTGAACATGGGCTTCTGTGGGGAATGGCTCCCCCAAGTGGGCATTAAAGGAACTGCACCTGCTTTCACTGGTCATGTGAGGTTTTCCTGCTGTCTGTCAGCTCACCAACATTCCCCCTGAGAAACGAAGCAAAACGTGTGTCCTTCATCCACTCCTAAACAACCTGAAAAAAAAAAATCCATTTCCTGAACTCCTCTGTTAAAGACACAGAACAGGTCAGTTCATGGGTTCACATGGGTCAGTGTTTCAACAGCTTCCCACCACCACAGGAGGTCATTCTGCTCTAATTAGTCCCAGATCCAGCGTCCAGCACTGAGACTGAGAAGACCAGCTCCTGTCCTCATATGAAGGTCAAACAAACATGAAAACAGGCTGAATCAGAGGCACTTCCACACACAAACACACCACTGACGTCAAATATTAGTCATTTTTAAGTTGGACGACAAATGTATGATTCATTCATGTTTTGTTTTTTTGTTTTTTTAATGAATGGCGCCTGCAATCCTTCCGTGGAATCACACCGACGCACACATGCTTGGACCTGTTTGAGCCAAAAACCGGTCGTACCCGTCTGGAAGCACATGACGCACAACTAACATTTAAAGATCAGATGTCCAACCTGTTTGGACAAGTAGTTCAGCTCGACGCCCTGCTGGACTGTTCTATGTGCAGTTCAAATACCAGCCACTGCATTCACCAGCGGCTCCTAAAGCCTCAGAGGCACCGGTGTCCGGAACTGCTCTGGGAATTGGATCATGGAGCACCAATATTTGACACGGTTCTTCATCAAAATGACCTGGTTTCCCAGGTTTGGCAGAAGCCTGTGTCTGTATGTTATAGGAGTACGGTGGCCCAGAGGTGACACAGCCCCCCCAAAATTATCCACTATAAGAAAAAAAGAGAGCAGCCCCCAAAATTATCCACTATAAGAAAATAAGAGAGCAGCCCCCAAAATTATCCACTATAAGAAAAAAAGAGAGCAGCCCCCAAAATTATCCACTATAAGAAAAAAAGAGAACAGCCCCAAAAATTATCCACTATAAGAAAAAAAGAGAGCAGCCCCCAAAATTATCCACTATAAGAAAAAAAGAGAGCAGCCCCCAAAATTATCCACTATAAGAAAATAAGAGAACAGCCCCAAAAATTATCCACTATAAGAAAAAAAGAGAGCAGCCCCAAAAATTATCCACTATAAGAAAAAAAGAGAGCAGCCCCAAAAATTATCCACTATAAGAAAAAAAGAGAGCAGCCCCCAAAATTATCCACTATAAGAAAAAAAGAGAGCAGCCCCAAAAATTATCCACTATATATTTATTTTTTGTGGTGGACTTAATTTTAAAGCAAGAGACCTTTTGGGTAAACAGCGCCCCCCTAATTGAAAAGGTGGATGATGTTTTTTTTTTTTTTTCCTATAGTGGATCATTTTTGGACTGTTCTCTTTTTTCTTATAGTGGATAATTTTTTGGAATGTTCTCTTTTTTTCTTATCGTGTATAATTTTTTGGACTGTTTTCTTGTTTTTCTTATAGTGGATAATTATTTGGGCTGTTCTCTTTTTTTTATAGTAGATAATTTTTTGGGCTTTTGCACCTCTGGGCCACTGCATTGGAACTACAGGGGTTGGACAAAATAATGGAAACACCTTAAAAAATCAACAGAATATAATTTCATATGGTGTAGGTCCGCCTTTTGCGGCAATTACAGCCTCAATTCTCCGAGGTATTGATTCATACAACTTATGAATTGTTTCCAAAGGAATTTTCAGCCATTCTTCAGTTAGAATACCCTCCAACTCTTTTAGAGACGATGGCGGTGGAAATCCACATCTTACTTGAATCTCTAAAACTGACCATAAATGCTGAATAATGTTGAGGTCTGGGGACTGTGCCGGCCATACGAGATGCTCAACTTCATTAGAATGTTCCTCATGCCGTTCTGTAACAATTCTAGCTGTATGGACTGGGGCATTATCATCTTGAGGTGAAGGTGTTTCCATTATTTTGTCCAACCCCTGTATATGGAATCAATAAAATCCAAATTTTGTAAAAAAAAAAAAAAAAAAAAAAAAGGGCAGAGTTCAAATATTCCAGTTTACGCTCACAGATATTTGCTGTTTTGTGCCGTATACTTTATTCTACTTACTGACTGTTATTGTTCACCCCTTCATCCCATGGGCAGGATCGGACCCTTTGGTGGGCTCAGTTTGGATGTTTTTCGTATATTTGACACCCCTGTTTTATAATTAGTGTAAAAAAAAAAAAAAAGGGATGTCTTCAGTTATGTTTCGTGTTATAAGCATTAATCTGCAAAAAGAAAAACAAAAAAAACTTCATAAATTGACCCAAAATGATCAGATTTACTCAAATAAAACACATTTTTAATCTGCTAATGAAAAATTCTAAATATTCAACTAGAATTCAGCCAATATGACACTGTAAGAATGAGATTTAAGCGTATTTTTATTTATTTATTCATTTATTTATTTATTAACTTTTTTTTTTTTTTTTTTACTATATTCCTCTATTTCCAGGTCGTCAGTGAGTCAACGCAGCATCAGCAAGACATCATGTAAAGACCTGCAAAAAAACAGAAGAGAGGACGAACGAATGCACTGAGTCAGACGGATACGACAGAACAAAACACAACGCAAAATAAAACCACGCAAAAAACACTCGAACGGTTTTGGAGGATTTAAAGGCATACTCCGCAGGATTTTGTCAGTTATTTACAGACTCCCTCTTGGCTTCATGAACGACATCAGTTCAAGAAAAAAAACAAAAAACAAAAAAAGCAGCGAATCGGAGAAATCAGCATCGAAGTGACAAATTCGCACAACGATAAGGGGACGATTCTGACTGAATGAATCCATGATGGAGTCTAGTGTACAGTTTTTTCCCATTAAACTGTTCTTTTTACTCACTTAATCCTTTGGTTGTCATAACAATAGATAATAAACAGCTTCTACTTTTAACCATTCAACCTCTAACAAGCAGTTTCTCATAAAAAACAAAAAAACCAAGTCCCGTTTATGGAATTCCAAATCCTTTCAGGTGTTTTTCTACCAGCCATGAATAATAGACAATAATGCCTTTTAAATAACGATAATCTGTGTTGTTACACGATGAAGTTCTGTTTTTCTCCTTCTCTAATTATGTGTTTTTATAGAACGGCCGTTAAGACGTTAGCGAAATGAGACCAAAATAAAGTAAGATTTGACAGAATAACCCACAGTTTACATTTACTCCTCTGGACACCAAACACAACTGGCTTCGAGAAATCCCATATTTTAGCCATAAATTTTAGCCATAAATGGCTAAAATATGAGGGTGAAAACATCCAGATTTAATGTGAACATTTAACAGAAGGATGTCTAGAAGCCAGGTGTGCTTGGTGTCCAAATGTGGTCACTTCCTGTCCTTTCACATGCTGTCTTCTCTGTTGTGATCCTACCTATCCCACTGCTGATGCTGACCTGTGAATGTGCAGGTGGGACAGATGTTTGTGCTGTTCATCTGCTCAGATCTCCTCCAGAACAGAACATAGACCTTCAGTTTGCACAGATCCGTTCCCTCAGTAGAACAGATAGAACACAGAACATTTACACTGAATATGAGGAGGAGTTTGTGTGGAATGAGTGGACAACAGGAGCAGGTTCCAGGTTCACCATGGGTCACATCTACCCTCTGGCATTCTGTGGAACATGTCATTCTACATGTTCAGTCAGTCTGTTCCCATTTCTTAGGACTATAGATTCTGTGAAATGATTCGGAACATTTCAGACCTCTAGTTGTTGTTCAGAAGTTCTAGAAGCTGAAAACAGACCAACATTTACAGTCTGAATTTGGGTCCCAGTTTTAGTGTACCCCCTACCTACTACAGATGGACACAACTGTGGAACTGTTTACAATGAACAAGTGACATTTGGGATTTTCCATCAAATATAATGAACTAGAAGGATGTAAAAGTGTAGAACAGTCTGAGAGGCTCAGGTGGAACCACTGGAGGACATTCTATGGAATGAGCCATAAATTTAAACTATACTCAAATATTTGACATTAAAACAGATGTTTACATCAGTGTTTTTTCCCCTGAAAGTGCGCTAATCAAACACAGTTATCATGAGAATCAGAATTTAAACAGTAATACTAACCGTCTGCGATTTTACCTCCGTTTATGGTTCTACCGGTAACGGTTCCATCCCTAATGACAGAAAATGTGGAGTTTGGATTGAGTCCATTCTGTGCATGTGTTTGTATCTTACCTGTTGTAGAAGAAGGTCCTGTATGTACGACAAGAGATTAAAAAAAAGATGGAAGGAGGTTCAGACTGAGAAAGAGGAGGAGGAGGGGCGGGGCTAATGCCATGTGACTTCCCAGTATTCTAACCTAATAAAGTTGTGGTGGATTTCATGGACGTCCTGGTTGTTGCTGACAGATGACTCGTACTCGCTGGTGTTTTCAGGCCCGTTGGAACACATGCTTTAATAATAACAATAGAATAATAATCATCATATTCAGTTTAGAAAAAGCACTGGACGGACGGTGGCCTACAGCGATCAGATCACACTGTCCTGAAAAGCACAGCTGCACAAATCAAAGAAATACATCCCACCAGAACAGAAAGGTCTACGGAGACAGATGTGTTTGTTTTATTCATCAACTAAAAAGAACGGATTTTCAACTGAAAAAAAGAGATCTGAGAGAAAAAAGACAGTAAGTGGCCATAAAAAAAAAGATCACTTAGACTGAAAGAAAGATGCAATTTAAATAGAAACATGCAATTTTTCATTGCGTCTTTCTGTCTATTTAAAATGCGTCTTTCTTTCAAGCAAAATGATCTTTTTTTGCCACTAACTGTCTTTTGCTCTCAAATCTATTCTTTTTAATTGCAAATCCGTTATTTTTTAATTGATGAATAAAGAACTCAGTTTGTTTCCATATAAAGGTCTGGATCCGATCCCAAATGAACCAAAAACAATCGTACATTTGAACTAAAACTAAAAAACAGGAACAGAAGTTTGTGTTCGTCAGTGCTGTGCTTTATGTACACATGTTCACATCGATGCACAGGAAGGGGCGGGGCCACAACCAGGCCACGGTGGGCGGAGTCAGGGCGGGGTCAGGTCATGCAGGTTCATTGTCCCAGTGGGCGTGTCCGTCCGGGGGCATAACCCCCCCGTTTGTTGGCTTTTTTTTTTTTAAAAAACACCTTGAATTAATCACATTTTTTTCACCATTGACAAAAATTTAAAAATGGCAGTTTCCAAAAAAAAAAAAAAGAAAAATGAAAAACAAAAAAACAGAAAAACAAAGGAAAAAAAGAAAATCAATGAAAAACAAAGAAAACCAATGCACCTGATGGGAGGAGTTAAGTACGGTGGGTTTGGCCACAGGTGGCACAGGCCCCGCCTCATTTGCACTGACCCCGCCCCCCCATAGACTCCTCAGATTTCCTGATCCTTTCATTTATCATTCATTAAAATGGAATCTATGGAAGTAAATCTGTCGTCAGATTTTGAATGACAAAATCCATTAAATTTCTAGCACTGAATGTTTGTTTTTTGAACTGAAATGAAGTATCTGATTTTTGCACTTGTAGGTTTGCATCTGAATTTATTGTATCTGAATTTTTTTAATTCTAAATTTATGAACATAGTTGAATTCAGAGACAAAAACACAGATACTTAATTTCAGTGCAAAAAAATTCAGTGCCAGAAATTCAATGTCTTTTATCATTCAAAATCTGACGACACAGATTTAGTTCCATAGAATTCTGTATCGACTCAAATTAATAAAAAAATAGACTTCACACAAATACTGTTTCTGTGCAAAAAAGGATTCAAATACGACAAATGGAAATAAAGCAGATTCCTAGAGGTCATTTCAGGTCAAAGGGTCTACAGCAGGAAGAAAGAGAGTTAAACCAAAAGACTCCAACCGGAGTTAAACTGGAGTCAAACCGGAGTTAAACCAGAGTCAAACCGGAGTTAAACTGGACTCAAACTGGAGTTAAACCGGAGTCAAACCGGACTTAAACTGGAGTCAAACCGGAGTCAAACCAGAGTTAAACCGGAGTCAAACCGGAGTCAAACCAGAGTTAAACCGGAGTCAAACCGGAGTTAAACCGGAGTCAAACCGGAGTCAAACTGGAGTTAAACCGGAGTTAAACTGGAGTTAAACTGGAATCAAACTGAAGTCAAACTGGAGTTAAACTGGAGTCAAACTGGAATCAAACTGGAGTTAAACTGAAGTCAAACTGGAGTTAAACTGGAGTTAAACTGAAGTCAAACTGGAGTTAAACTGGAGTCAAACCGGAGTCAAACCAGAGTTAAACCGGAGTCAAACCGGAGTTAAACTGGAGTCAAACCGGAGTCAAACCAGAGTTAAACCGGAGTCAAACCGGAGTTAAACCGGAGTCAAACCGGAGTCAAACTGGAGTTAAACCGGAGTTAAACTGGAGTTAAACTGGAATCAAACTGAAGTCAAACTGGAGTTAAACTGGAGTCAAACTGGAATCAAACTGGAGTTAAACTGAAGTCAAACTGGAGTTAAACTGGAGTTAAACTGAAGTCAAACTGGAGTTAAACTGGAGTCAAACCGGAGTCAAACCAGAGTTAAACCGGAGTCAAACCGGAGTTAAACCGGAGTCAAACCGGAGTCAAACTGGAGTTAAACCGGAGTTAAACTGGAGTTAAACTGGAATCAAACTGAAGTCAAACTGGAGTTAAACTGGAGTCAAACTGGAATCAAACTGGAGTTAAACTGAAGTCAAACTGGAGTTAAACTGGAGTTAAACTGGAGTTAAACTGGAATCAAACTGAAGTCAAACTGGAGTTAAACTGGAGTCAAACTGGAATCAAACTGGAGTTAAACTGAAGTCAAACTGGAGTTAAACTGGAGTTAAACTGAAGTCAAACTGGAGTTAAACTGGAGTCAAACCGGAGTCAAACCAGAGTTAAACCGGAGTCAAACCGGAGTTAAACTGGAGTCAAACCGGAGTCAAACCAGAGTTAAACCGGAGTCAAACCGGAGTTAAACCGGAGTCAAACCGGAGTCAAACTGGAGTTAAACCGGAGTTAAACTGGAGTTAAACTGGAATCAAACTGAAGTCAAACTGGAGTTAAACTGGAGTCAAACTGGAATCAAACTGGAGTTAAACTGAAGTCAAACTGGAGTTAAACTGGAGTTAAACTGAAGTCAAACTGGAGTTAAACTGGAGTCAAACCGGAGTCAAACCAGAGTTAAACCGGAGTCAAACCGGAGTTAAACCGGAGTCAAACCGGAGTCAAACTGGAGTTAAACCGGAGTTAAACTGGAGTTAAACTGGAATCAAACTGAAGTCAAACTGGAGTTAAACTGGAGTCAAACTGGAATCAAACTGGAGTTAAACTGAAGTCAAACTGGAGTTAAACTGGAGTTAAACTGAAGTCAAACTGGAGTCAAACTGGAGTTAAACTGAAGTCAAACTGCAGTCAAACTGGAGTCAAACCGGAGTTAAACCGGAGTCAAACTGGGGTTAAACCGGAGTCAAACTGGGGTTAAACTGGAGTTAAACCGGAGTCAAACTGGGGTTAAACTGGAGTTAAACTGGAGTCAAACGGGTGTCAGTGTAAATGAAGCCGTCATCTGTGAAGACCACCATCGACTTCGTCGTTTAACACTGTGTGTTGTAGCTCTGTAGCTAAACCCCAAATTAAGCTCCTCCCCCTGACCCCATTTAATGCAAAGACAAGCCACTAATGGGGATCTGCCCCCCCCCCCCCCCCCTTAGCTGGGGGGTCAGTCCAGTCCGACGAGGGGCAAGGCACCCGTTAAAACAAACAGAGTCCCCATTGGAATAAGTGTTATCGTCCAGCACCGAGGGTGAAGACCACACCCCTTTGGGGGTGGGGGGGCGGGGCTCCGGTCCAGATGGCACACATAGAACATGGAGGATGCCTGTTGACGTGGAAAGGCCTTTGACTGCCCCCCCATCCCCCTAGAACCTGAGGTGGGTTTGCACTGAGACACCGATCCCTGATGTGGGTGGGGCTTAAGCCGGTGATGTACAGGCTGGGGGCGGGACATCAGGCTGCGTCGGGTTCCCACGCTGGCCCTTAAGATGGCGTGTGTGTTTGTGTGCGTGCATGCATTTGTGCATTTGTACGACAGTGAACACCACGACTGACTGGAAAGGGTTAAAGGTGCTTTGCATTATGGGTAAATCCAGCCCTAATCCCATGGTCATACTCTTAGGGGGCGTGGCTAACTCCAGACTGTGTTTGCATTGAAACCCAGTGACGGGGCAGTGATTCAAGGAGGGGGCGGGGTCAGACCCGGAGCGGGGGTCCTGCCGCCCCGGTGAGGGGGGGGGGTGGAGCCACAATTGTATCCGACGTCCACCACGGCGTGAGGACCGCCCACCACAGCGTGAGGACCGCCCACCAGCCGACCTGGGAAGGGCTGGGCCTGAACCTGCCGGTCCCGAAAGCTCTGGATGTAACTCTGAAAAATAACACCAAAGAGTTATTTATGAAGAGTTTTTTATAAAGAGTTATTTAAGAAGAGTTATGTATGAAGAGTTATTAAAGAAGAGTTACTGAAGAAGAGTTTTTTATAAAGAGTTATTTAAGAAGAGTTATGTATGAAGAGTTATTAAAGAAGAGTTACTGAAGAAGAGTTTTTTATAAAGAGTTATTTAAGAAGAGTTATTTGAGAAGAGTTTTTATAAAGAGTTATTTAAGAAGAGTTACTGAAGAAGAGTTTTTTTATAAAGAGTTATTTAAGAGGAGTTTTTATAAAGAGTTATTTAAGAAGAGTTTTTTTATAAAGAGTTACTGAAGAAGAGTTTTTTTATAAAGAGTTATTTAAGAAGAGTTTTTATAAAGAGTTATTTAAGAAGAGTTTTTTTTATAAAGAGTTATTTAAGAAGAGTTATTTAAGAAGAGTTATGTATGAAGAGTTTTTTTTAGAGTTATTTAAGAAGAGTTATTTAAGAAGAGTTTTTTTATAAAGCGTTATTAAAGAAGAATTATTTAACAAGAGTTTTTTATAAAGAGTTACTTAAGAAGAGTTATTTAACAAGAGTTTTTTATAAAGAGTTATTTAAGAACAGTTTTTATAAAGAGTTATTTAAGAAGACTTATGTATGAAGAGTTATTTATAGAGTTTTTTATAAAGAGTTATTTAAGAAGAGTTATTAGTGAAGATTTATTTATGAAGAGTTATTTAAGAAGAGTTATTTATAAAGAGTTATTTAACAAGAGTTATTAGTGAGGAGTTAATTAAGAAGAGTTATTTATGAGGAGTTATTTATAAAGAGTTATTTAAGAAGAGTTATTTATAAAGGGTTATTAGTGAAGAGTTATTTATGAAGAGTTATTAGTGAAGAGTTATTTATCATTCTAGGATCTGGAAAAGTGAACAGTTACAGGACACGAGTTCTTTATAGTATTAGTACTAGTAGTATTACTACAGTATCTGCACTAGGGTTTGATGATGGTCTGGTTTTTAAATATATGTGTTTCTGTCTATTTACATATGCATCTTTCAATTTAAATTGCGTCTTTGTGTCTTTTAAATTGTGTCTTTGTGTCTTTTAAATTGTGTCTTTGTGTCTTTTTAAATTGCGTCTTTGTGTCTTTTAAATTGCGTCTTTGTGTCTTTTAAATTGCGTCTTTGTGTCTTTTTAAATTGCGTCTTGGTGTCTTTTTAAATTGCGTCTTTGTGTCTTTTAAATTGCGTCTTTGTGTCTTTTTAAATTAAGTCTTTGTGTCTTTTAAATTGCGTCTTTGTGTCTTTTAAATTGCATCTTGGTGTCTTTTAAATTGCGTCTTTGTGTCTTTTAAATTAAGTCTTTGTGTCTTTTTAAATTAAGTCTTTGTGTCTTTTTAAATTGCGTCTTGGTGTCTTTTAAATTAAGTCTTTGTGTCTTTTAAATTGCGTCTTTTAAATTGCGTCTTTGTGTCTTTTTAAATTGCGTCTTGGTGTCTTTTAAATTCAGTCTTTGTGTCTTTTCAATTGCGTCTTTGTGTCTTTTCAATTGCGTCTTTGTGTCTTTTCAATTGCGTCTTTGTGTCTTTTCAATTGCGTCTTTGTGTCTTTTCAATTGCGTCTTTGTGTCTTTTAAATTGCGTCTTTGTGTCTTTTAAATTGCGTCTTTGTGTCTTTTAAATTAAGTCTTTGTGTCTTTTTAAATTGCGTCTTTGTGTCTTTTAAATTGCGTCTTTGTGTCTTTTAAATTGCGTCTTTGTGTCTTTTTAAATTGCGTCTTTGTGTCTTTTAAATTGCGTCTTTGTGTCTTTTAAATTGCGTCTTTGTCTTTTTAAATTGCGTCTTTGTGTCTTTTAAATTGCGTCTTTGTGTCTTTTAAATTGCGTCTTTGTGTCTTTAAATTGCGTCTTTGTGTCTTTTAAATTGCGTCTTTGTGTCTTTTAAATTGCGTCTTGGTGTCTTTTAAATTGCGTCTTGGTGTCTTTTAAATTGCGTCTTTGGTGTCTTTTAAATTGCGTCTTTGTGTCTTTTAAATTGCGTCTTTGTGTCTTTTAAATTGCGTCTTTGTGTCTTTTAAATTGCGTCTTTGTGTCTTTTAAATTGCGTCTTTGTCTTTTAAATTGCGTCTTTGTGTCTTTTAAATTGCGTCTTTGTGTCTTTTAAATTGCGTCTTTGTGTCTTTTAAATTGCGTCTTTGTGTCTTTTAAATTGCGTCTTTGTGTCTTTTAAATTGCGTCTTTGTGTCTTTTTAAATTGCGTCTTTGTGTCTTTTTAAATTGCGTCTTTGTGTCTTTTAAATTGCGTCTGTGTCTTTTAAATTGCGTCTTTGTGTCTTTTAAATTGCGTCTTTGTGTCTTTTAAATTGCGTCTTTGTGTCTTTTTAAATTGCGTCTTTGTGTCTTTTAAATTGCGTCTTTGTGTCTTTTTAAATTGCGTCTTTGTGTCTTTTAAATTGCGTCTTTGTGTCTTTTTAAATTGCGTCTGTGTCTTTTTAAATTGCGTCTTTGTGTCTTTTAAATTGCGTCTTTGTGTCTTTTAAATTGCGTCTTTGTGTCTTTTTAAATTAAGTCTTTGTGTCTTTTTAAATTAAGTCTTTGTGTCTTTTTAAATTAAGTCTTTGTGTCTTTTAAATTGCGTCTTTGTGTCTTTTAAATTGCGTCTTTGTGTCTTTTAAATTGCGTCTTTGTGTCTTTTAAATTGCGTCTTTGTGTCTTTTAAATTGCGTCTTTGTGTCTTTTAAATTGCGTCTTGGTGTCTTTTTAAATTGCGTCTTGGTGTCTTTTCAATTCAGTCTTTGTGTCTTTTCAATTGCGTCTTTGTGTCTTTTCAATTGCGTCTTTGTGTCTTTTTAAATTGCGTCTTTGTGTCTTTTAAATTGCGTCTTTGTGTCTTTTAAATTGCGTCTTTGTGTCTTTTAAATTGCGTCTTTGTGTCTTTTAAATTAAGTCTTTGTGTCTTTTAAATTGCGTCTTTGTGTCTTTTAAATTGCGTCTTGGTGTCTTTCAAATTCAGTCTTTGTGTCTTTTAAATTGCGTCTTTGTGTCTTTTAAATTGCGTCTTTGTGTCTTTTAAATTGCGTCTTTGTGTCTTTTAAATTGCGTCTTTGTGTCTTTTAAATTGCGTCTTTGTGTCTTTTTAAATTGCGTCTTTGTGTCTTTAAATTGCGTCTTGGTGTCTTTTTAAATTGCGTCTTGGTGTCTTTTTAAATTGCGTCTTTGTGTCTTTTAAATTGCGTCTTTGTGTCTTTTAAATTGCGTCTTTGTGTCTTTTAAATTGCGTCTTTGTGTCTTTTAAATTGCGTCTTTGTGTCTTTTAAATTGCGTCTTTGTGTCTTTTAAATTGCGTCTTTGTGTCTTTTTAAATTGCGTCTTTGTGTCTTTTAAATTGCGTCTTTGTGTCTTTTTAAATTGCGTCTTTGTGTCTTTTAAATTGCGTCTGTGTCTTTTTAAATTGCGTCTTTGTGTCTTTTAAATTGCGTCTTTGTGTCTTTTTAAATTGCGTCTTTGTGTCTTTTTAAATTGCGTCTTTGTGTCTTTTAAATTGCGTCTTTGTGTCTTTTAAATTGCGTCTTTGTGTCTTTTTAAATTGCGTCTTTGTGTCTTTTAAATTGCGTCTTTGTGTCTTTTTAAATTGCGTCTGTGTCTTTTAAATTGCGTCTTTGTGTCTTTTAAATTGCGTCTTTGTGTCTTTTAAATTGCGTCTTTGTGTCTTTTTAAATTAAGTCTTTGTGTCTTTTAAATTGCGTCTTTGTGTCTTTTAAATTGCGTCTTGGTGTCTTTTTAAATTGCGTCTTGGTGTCTTTTTAAATTAAGTCTTTGTGTCTTTTTAAATTAAGTCTTTGTGTCTTTTAAATTGCGTCTTTGTGTCTTTTTAAATTGCGTCTTTGTGTCTTTTAAATTGCGTCTTTGTGTCTTTTTAAATTGCGTCTTTGTGTCTTTTAAATTGCGTCTTTGTGTCTTTTTAAATTGCGTCTTGGTGTCTTTTCAATTCAGTCTTTGTGTCTTTTCAATTGCGTCTTTGTGTCTTTTCAATTGCGTCTTTGTGTCTTTTTAAATTGCGTCTTTGTGTCTTTTAAATTGCGTCTTTGTGTCTTTTCAATTGCGTCTTTGTGTCTTTTAAATTAAGTCTTTGTGTCTTTTTAAATTGCGTCTTTGTGTCTTTTAAATTGCGTCTTGGTGTCTTTCAAATTCAGTCTTTGTGTCTTTTAAATTGCGTCTTTGTGTCTTTTAAATTGCGTCTTTGTGTCTTTTAAATTGCGTCTTTGTGTCTTTTTAAATTGCGTCTTTGTGTCTTTTAAATTGCGTCTTTGTGTCTTTTAAATTGCGTCTTTGTGTCTTTTAAATTGCGTCTTTGTGTCTTTAAATTAAGTCTTTGTGTCTTTTTAAACTGCGTCTTTGTGTCTTTTAAATTAAGTCTTTGTCTTTTTAAATTGCGTCTTTGTGTCTTTTAAATTGCGTCTTTGTGTCTTTTAAATTGCGTCTTTGTGTCTTTTAAATTGCGTCTTTGTGTCTTTTAAATTGCGTCTTTGTGTCTTTTAAATTGCGTCTTTGTGTCTTTTAAATTGCGTCTTTGTGTCTTTTTAAATTGCGTCTTTGTGTCTTTTAAATTGCGTCTTTGTGTCTTTTTAAATTGCGTCTTTGTGTCTTTTAAATTGCGTCTTTGTGTCTTTTAAATTGCGTCTTTGTCTTTTTAAATTGCGTCTTTGTGTCTTTTAAATTGCGTCTTTGTGTCTTTTAAATTGCGTCTTTGTGTCTTTTAAATTGCGTCTTTGTGTCTTTTTAAATTGCGTCTTTGTGTCTTTTAAATTGCGTCTTGGTGTCTTTTTAAATTGCGTCTTGGTGTCTTTTTAAATTGCGTCTTTGTGTCTTTAAATTGCGTCTTTGTGTCTTTTAAATTGCGTCTTTGTGTCTTTTAAATTGCGTCTTTGTGTCTTTTAAATTGCGTCTTTGTGTCTTTTAAATTGCGTCTTTGTCTTTTTAAATTGCGTCTTTGTGTCTTTTAAATTGCGTCTTTGTGTCTTTTAAATTGCGTCTTTGTGTCTTTTAAATTGCGTCTTTGTGTCTTTTTAAATTGCGTCTTTGTGTCTTTTAAATTGCGTCTTTGTGTCTTTTTAAATTGCGTCTTTGTGTCTTTTTAAATTGCGTCTTTGTGTCTTTTAAATTGCGTCTGTGTCTTTTTAAATTGCGTCTTTGTGTCTTTTAAATTGCGTCTTTGTGTCTTTTTAAATTGCGTCTTTGTGTCTTTTTAAATTGCGTCTTTGTG
This sequence comes from Sphaeramia orbicularis, assembly GCF_902148855.1. NCBI lineage: Eukaryota > Metazoa > Chordata > Actinopteri > Kurtiformes > Apogonidae > Sphaeramia > Sphaeramia orbicularis. The sequence goes on from NW_021941679.1 coordinate 69,093, forward strand.
TCTTTTAAATTGCGTCTTTGTGTCTTTTTAAATTGCGTCTTTGTGTCTTTTAAATTGCGTCTTTGTGTCTTTTTAAATTGCGTCTGTGTCTTTTTAAATTGCGTCTTTGTGTCTTTTAAATTGCGTCTTTGTGTCTTTTAAATTGCGTCTTTGTGTCTTTTTAAATTAAGTCTTTGTGTCTTTTTAAATTAAGTCTTTGTGTCTTTTTAAATTAAGTCTTTGTGTCTTTTAAATTGCGTCTTTGTGTCTTTTTAAATTGCGTCTTTGTGTCTTTTAAATTGCGTCTTTGTGTCTTTTTAAATTGCGTCTTTGTGTCTTTTAAATTGCGTCTTTGTGTCTTTTAAATTGCGTCTTGGTGTCTTTTTAAATTGCGTCTTGGTGTCTTTTCAATTCAGTCTTTGTGTCTTTTCAATTGCGTCTTTGTGTCTTTTCAATTGCGTCTTTGTGTCTTTTTAAATTGCGTCTTTGTGTCTTTTAAATTGCGTCTTTGTGTCTTTTAAATTGCGTCTTTGTGTCTTTTCAATTGCGTCTTTGTGTCTTTTAAATTAAGTCTTTGTGTCTTTTTAAATTGCGTCTTTGTGTCTTTTAAATTGCGTCTTGGTGTCTTTCAAATTCAGTCTTTGTGTCTTTTAAATTGCGTCTTTGTGTCTTTTTAAATTGCGTCTTTGTGTCTTTTAAATTGCGTCTTTGTGTCTTTTAAATTGCGTCTTTGTGTCTTTTAAATTGCGTCTTTGTGTCTTTTAAATTGCGTCTTTGTGTCTTTTTAAATTGCGTCTTTGTGTCTTTTAAATTGCGTCTTTGTGTCTTTTTAAATTGCGTCTTGGTGTCTTTTTAAATTGCGTCTTTGTGTCTTTTAAATTGCGTCTTTGTGTCTTTTAAATTGCGTCTTTGTGTCTTTTAAATTGCGTCTTTGTGTCTTTTAAATTGCGTCTTTGTGTCTTTTAAATTGCGTCTTTGTGTCTTTTTAAATTGCGTCTTTGTGTCTTTTAAATTGCGTCTTTGTGTCTTTTTAAATTGCGTCTTTGTGTCTTTTAAATTGCGTCTGTGTCTTTTTAAATTGCGTCTTTGTGTCTTTTAAATTGCGTCTTTGTGTCTTTTTAAATTGCGTCTTTGTGTCTTTTTAAATTGCGTCTTTGTGTCTTTTAAATTGCGTCTTTGTGTCTTTTTAAATTGCGTCTTTGTGTCTTTTAAATTGCGTCTTTGTGTCTTTTTAAATTGCGTCTGTGTCTTTTTAAATTGCGTCTTTGTGTCTTTTAAATTGCGTCTTTGTGTCTTTTAAATTGCGTCTTTGTGTCTTTTTAAATTAAGTCTTTGTGTCTTTTAAATTAAGTCTTTGTGTCTTTTAAATTAAGTCTTTGTGTCTTTTAAATTGCGTCTTTGTGTCTTTTTAAATTGCGTCTTTGTGTCTTTTAAATTGCGTCTTTGTGTCTTTTTAAATTGCGTCTTTGTGTCTTTTAAATTGCGTCTTTGTGTCTTTTAAATTGCGTCTTGGTGTCTTTTTAAATTGCGTCTTGGTGTCTTTTCAATTCAGTCTTTGTGTCTTTTCAATTGCGTCTTTGTGTCTTTTCAATTGCGTCTTTGTGTCTTTTTAAATTGCGTCTTTGTGTCTTTTAAATTGCGTCTTTGTGTCTTTTAAATTGCGTCTTTGTGTCTTTTCAATTGCGTCTTTGTGTCTTTTAAATTAAGTCTTTGTGTCTTTTTAAATTGCGTCTTTGTGTCTTTTAAATTGCGTCTTGGTGTCTTTCAAATTCAGTCTTTGTGTCTTTTAAATTGCGTCTTTGTGTCTTTTTAAATTGCGTCTTTGTGTCTTTTAAATTGCGTCTTTGTGTCTTTTTAAATTGCGTCTTTGTGTCTTTTAAATTGCGTCTTTGTGTCTTTTAAATTGCGTCTTTGTGTCTTTTAAATTGCGTCTTTGTGTCTTTTAAATTAAGTCTTTGTGTCTTTTTAAACTGCGTCTTTGTGTCTTTTAAATTAAGTCTTTGTCTTTTTAAATTGCGTCTTTGTGTCTTTTAAATTGCGTCTTTGTGTCTTTTAAATTGCGTCTTTGTGTCTTTTAAATTGCGTCTTTGTGTCTTTTTAAATTGCGTCTTTGTGTCTTTTAAATTGCGTCTTTGTGTCTTTTAAATTGCGTCTTTGTGTCTTTTTAAATTGCGTCTTTGTGTCTTTTAAATTGCGTCTTTGTGTCTTTTTAAATTGCGTCTTTGTGTCTTTTAAATTGCGTCTTTGTGTCTTTTTAAATTGCGTCTGTGTTTTTTTAAATTGCGTCTTTGTGTCTTTTAAATTGCGTCTTTGTGTCTTTTAAATTGCGTCTTTGTGTCTTTTTAAATTAAGTCTTTGTGTCTTTTTAAATTAAGTCTTTGTGTCTTTTTAAATTGCGTCTTTGTGTCTTTTAAATTGCGTCTTTGTGTCTTTTAAATTGCGTCTTTGTGTCTTTTTAAATTGCGTCTTTGTGACTTTTAAATTGCGTCTTTGTGTCTTTTTAAATTGCGTCTTTGTGTCTTTTAAATTGCGTCTTTGTGTCTTTTAAATTGCGTCTTTGTGTCTGTTTAAATTGCGTCTTTGTGTCTTTTAAATTGCGTCTTTTTAAATCTTAAATCTCAGATGTTCCTTCTTCTCCGTTCATCCGTTGAACTCAAACCCAGAATCGTGACTCTGCTTTCTTTTCTCTGGTTCTTTTTGTTTTTCGTCTCCCGTTCTCACCGGTGACAGGACGTCGGTGTCGTATCGGCGGATGGGGTTGGGCTTGCGTCGGTAGGCGGGCTCTGCGTGGAGCACCTTGGCCTGGTGGTTGTGGGCGGAGCCTCCGTGCTGCTGCTGCTTCTTCTTCTTCTTGTTGTTGCGGTAGCGGTCGTCCCGCTGGCGGATCCGCATGACCTGCATCCTCCTCTGCTGTCGGCTGATGATCACTGCAGAGACCAAAAACGGACACTTGGAAATGAGCATGAGGAGCGACCACTGCAGTCACTTACATTCAGGGTGGAACCACATGAACTGGTTCACTTTAGCCACATATAACAAAAGTACAATTAAGAACAAAAAACTTCAATTAAGACAAAACATCTAGAATTAACAACTTAAATTTTTTTCTTTGTTTTAGTGCAAAAAAAATCCCATTAAATGGTGAAACTCTTTCCATTTCCAAACTCTCCTGTACCAATAAAATGTGACTAACCTGAACACATGTGTCCAACCTGAAATGTCTGTATTAAATTCAGTCCAGTTTGAACTCTTTTCTTCCTGTTCCTCAGTGTTTAGTGTCTTTGGAGATCTGATCCAGAATGCACATGGACTAATGAGAAGTGGAGGAAGAAGACTGAGAACATTACACTACATTGAAGGGTTTTTATATAATTTTCAGTTTTTTCAGGGTTTTTTTGTTTTATAGTTTCTAAAAGTATTTTCATACTTTATTTTTTTTCTGCACTAAAACACAGACATAAATTGTCAGTTGTCATTATTTATCAGTTCTTCTGTTTTTATTTTCCTGGTTCTGGTCCAGCTGAACTGGTTCTGGTCCAGTTGAACTGGTTCTGGTCCAGCTGAACTGGTTCTGGTCCAGTTGGACTGGTTCTGGTCCAGCTGAACTGGTTCTGGTCCAGCTGAACTGGTTCTGGTCCAGTTGGACTGGTTCTGGTCCAGCTGAACTGGTTCTGGTCCAGTTGAACTGGTTCTGGTCCAGCTGAACTGGTTCTGGTCCAGTTGGACTGGTTCTGGTCCAGCTGAACTGGTTCTGGTCCAGTTGAACTGGTTTTGGTCCAGCTGAACTGGTTCTGGTCCAGTTCAGATCAGATCAGACTGAATATTGAACCTGACAGAACAGGAGTTTGAGCCCTGAACTAAAGTTGGTGGTTCAACGCCGTGCTCTACTTCCTCCTGACTCACCCTTGGTGTGGGAGTATCCCTCGGCCGTCACCTTCCACTGGACCGCCACCCCCAGCAGGGTGAGGGCGGGCCACACCCACAGCACCGCCCACGTCAGCCAACACACGGGTTTGGTGGCGGGCGCCGCCTTGACGCGCTCGTACACGTAGAGCACCAGGCCGAACAGCTCCACGAAGTAGTCCAAGGCCACGGTGATGACGGCCGCCCCGAAGGTGGCGGTGGACAGGGTGGTGAAGAGGCGGGGCCACTGCAGCGTCAGCACGGCGAACAGCATGCCCAGGCCCAGCAGCACGCCCAGGGGCACCCAGACGGAGCGGGGGGGGGTGTCCGACAGCTCCTCCATGCCCACCAGCGCCGCCACGGCCGCCAGCAGCCCCAGCAGGAGCCCCACCATGAACAGGCCCACGCTGCGCACCAGCATGGTGACCAGGCCGCACAGGGTGCCCACGCCAAGGCCCACGCCGGCCGACGCCTCCACGCTCAGCTGGGTGTCCAGGACGCGCTCCTTATAACAGAGCATGAAGATGACCACGGAGCCGAACATGAGCCCCGTCAGGAACAGGACCGCCTTAAAGCAGCGGTAACCTGGAAGAGAGGGGGAGGGGCAAGGGGGTTACCATGGAGACCAGCCTAACCCTAACCCAGGGATTAAAGCAAAAATTTTTCATTTGACTGAAAATGTTCTTCTGGTCCAAATCATTGTCCACTGTTAAAAATGATGCAGTCCAATACTACTATAGTGTACAAGTTTATACAGTCAAATATGACAACACTGTAAAACCCACTGAATGGGAGAGTGTACAGGTGGAGAAGATTAGGAACATGGACAGAAAACATGTGATGAGTGGTACTGGTGGGGGTCTGGGGGTCCTCCCCCAGAACATTTGTAAAGCTTCAGGTCAGTTCTGGTGTTCTGTGGTTCATTTTAAAGGGGATGAAAACCTGTGAAGCAAGTGAAAATAACTAGAAGAAAACCTTACTGCAAAAAATGAGTGAAAAACTTTTTATTTAACAATTTAGGAACTCCTAAAACATAACTCCAACTCCAACAGCACATGAACTTTGGGGAAAATGTCTGTAAATGTAACCCTAACCAACTCATCTTCAGCTTCTCAGACTGATGGTGGATCAGGACTTTTTTACCATTGGAACCAAACAAAATTTTCTTGTGGCAAACTCCGCACATGCACACACCAGGCTGCTTCATTTTTTTTGCACCATGATCTAATTGGAGTTCCATCGTCTCCCTTCTCATCAAGCCACGCCCACCTCCATCCACAGGGTGTCCCATAAGTCTCCATACATAGGAAAAATAATGTTTCTTGACATAAACCATTTTTATTTCTATAATATGCTCTATATGACTGCCATGTTGTCAGGAACACATTTCAATGCGTATCCTCCACTGCTGAAGAACTAGAAAGAAGAAATATAAAGAAATACATGTTAGAACCATATACGTATGGAATGTACTATGTCTCCTGTGTATGCAGACTTATGGGACACCCTGTAGTTTTCACGCATCTCTCAATAGTTCCCACTTCAGCTCCTTCCTCTACAAACGTGTCCATGATGTCGTATATGCTAGCCAAAATAATCTGTACGTCGTCAAACCTGCGTCCACAACCCCCTCCCACCAATATCATGTTCTCTTCTGATTGGAAGAAATTACATCAACTGAAACAGAACTTCTATTCTGTTCCAGATCCTCTCTGAGGGGATTTAAATACAGTGGCTTTGCAAATACCAAGGCTGTTCCTCATTCATTCAGTTTGATCTGTGTACTGTACCACACACATACAAATAAGATGCTAAACGGGTCCAAATAAAGCACTTATGCAGTCGGGCGCGTAACCGCGTAAGGCCGCAGCGCGCACAGCCGCACACACACACACACGCACACACACACACACACACACACACACACACACACACACACTAGTCATATACCGTCCAGAGCAGATCAGCTCTGAACCCAAACATGAAGGTCCATGCAGATCAGTTGTGTCTTCTTCCCTTTTCACTGTGGTTCCTTCATAATGAAAGCTCCTTGTTCGCACTAAACTCCAGTTAGTCTGGAGGCTGAACTTCAGTGAAGCTGAACTGGTCCATGTGTTTGTGAGGCACAGAATGAGCAGAGTTTCCTTCCAAACAGAAACAGTCATCAGCCTGTCCTCCTGACAGAAGAATACACAAGTCCTCTGATTATCAGCACTGGGAAACCTGTCAGCCCCCTGAGCCTGCACACCCAGGACTGACCCAGGACTGACACAGGACTGACGCAGGACTGACCCAGGACAGCAGACCCAGGACTGACCCAGGACTGACCCAGGACTGACCCAGGACAGACCCAGGACTGACCCAGGACTGACCCAGGACTGACCCAGGACTGACCCAGGACTGACCCAGGATAGACCCAGGACCGCAGACCCAGGATAGACCCAGGACAGACCCAGGACAGCAGACCCAGGACTGACCCAGGACAGACCCAGGACTGACCCAGGACTGACCCAGGACAGACCCAGGACTGACCCAGGACCGCAGACCCAGGACTGACCCAGGACTGACCCAGGACTGACCCAGGACAGACCCAGGACTGACCCAGGACTGACCCAGGACTGACCCAGGACTGCAGACCCAGGACAGCAGACCCAGGACTGACCCAGGACAGCAGACCCAGGACTGCAGACCCAGGACTGACCCAGGACTGACCCAGGACTGACCCAGTACTGACCCAGGACTGACCCAGTACTGACCCAGGACTGACCCAGGACTGACCCAGGACAGCAGACCCAGGACTGACCCAGGACTGACCCAGTACTGACCCAGGACTGACCCAGTACTGACCCAGGACTGACCCAGGACAGCAGACCCAGGACTGACCCAGGACTGACCCAGGACAGCAGACCCAGGACTGACCCAGGACTGACCCAGGACTGACCCAGGACTGCAGACCCAGGACTGACACAGGACTGACCCAGGACAGCAGACCCTGGACAGACCCAGGACTGCAGACCCAGGACAGCAGACCCAGGACAGACCCAGGACAGCAGACCCAGGACTGCAGACCCAGGACAGACCCAGGACAGACCCAGGACTGACCCAGGACTGACCCAGGACTGACCCAGGACAGCAGACCCAGGACAGACCCAGGACTGCAGACCCAGGACAGCAGACCCAGGACAGACCCAGGACTGCAGACCCAGGACTGACCCAGGACTGACCCAGGACTGACCCAGGACAGCAGACCCAGGACTGACCCAGGACTGACCCAGTACTGACCCAGGACTGACCCAGTACTGACCCAGGACTGACCCAGGACAGCAGACCCAGGACTGACCCAGGACAGCAGACCCAGGACTGACCCAGGACTGACCCAGGACTGACCCAGGACTGCAGACCCAGGACTGACACAGGACTGACCCAGGACAGCAGACCCTGGACAGACCCAGGACTGCAGACCCAGGACAGCAGACCCAGGACAGACCCAGGACAGCAGACCCAGGACTGCAGACCCAGGACAGACCCAGGACAGACCCAGGACTGACCCAGGACTGACCCAGGACAGCAGACCCAGGACAGACCCAGGACTGCAGACCCAGGACAGCAGACCCAGGACAGACCCAGGACTGCAGACCCAGGACTGACCCAGTACTGACCCAGGACTGACCCAGGACTGACCCAGGACTGACCCAGTACTGACCCAGGACTGACCCAGGACAGCAGACCCAGGACTGACCCAGGACTGACCCAGGACAGCAGACCCAGGACTGACCCAGGACTGACCCAGGACTGACCCAGAACTGCAGACCCAGGACTGACCCAGGACTGACCCAGGACTGACCCAGGACTGACCCAGGACAGCAGACCCAGGACTGACCCAGGACTGACCCAGGACTGACCCAGGACTGACACAGGACTGACCCAGGACTGACCCAGGACAGCAGACCCAGGACTGACCCAGGACTGACCCAGGACTGACACAGGACTGACCCAGGACTGACACAGGACTGACCCAGGACTGACCCAGTACTGACCCAGGACTGACCCAGGACTGACCCAGGATAGACCCAGGACCGCAGACCCAGGATAGACCCAGGACAGACCCAGGACAGCAGACCCAGGACTGACCCAGGACAGACCCAGGACTGACCCAGGACTGACCCAGGACAGACCCAGGACTGACCCAGGACCGCAGACCCAGGACTGACACAGGACTGACCCAGGACTGACCCAGGACTGACCCAGGACAGACCCAGGACTGACCCAGGACTGACCCAGGACTGACCCAGGACTGACCCAGGACAGCAGACCCTGGACAGACCCAGGACTGCAGACCCAGGACAGCAGACCCAGGACAGACCCAGGACAGCAGACCCAGGACTGCAGACCCAGGACAGACCCAGGACAGACCCAGGACAGACCCAGGACTGACCCAGGACTGACCCAAGACTGACCCAGGACTGACCCAGGACAGCAGACCCAGGACAGACCCAGGACTGCAGACCCAGGACAGCAGACCCAGGACAGACCCAGTACTGACCCAGGACTGACCCAGGACTGACCCAGTACTGACCCAGGACTGACCCAGGACAGCAGACCCAGGACTGACCCAGGACTGACCCAGGACAGCAGACCCAGGACTGACCCAGGACTGACCCAGGACTGACCCAGGACTGCAGACCCAGGACTGACACAGGACTGACCCAGGACTGACCCAGGACTGACCCAGGACAGCAGACCCAGGACTGACCCAGGACTGACCCAGGACTGACCCAGGACTGACACAGGACTGACACAGGACTGACCCAGGACTGACCCAGGACAGCAGACCCAGGACTGACCCAGGACTGACACAGGACTGACCCAGGACTGACACAGGACTGACCCAGGACTGACCCAGGACTGACCCAGTACTGACCCAGGACTGACACAGGACTGACCCAGGACTGACACAGGACTGACCCAGGACAGCAGACCCAGGACTGACCCAGGACTGACCCAGGACTGACCCAGGACTGACACAGGACTGACCCAGGACTGACACAGGACTGACCCAGGACAGCAGATCCAGGACTGACCCAGGACTGACCCAGGACTGACACAGGACTGACCCAGGACAGCAGACCCAGGACTGACACAGGACTGACCCAGGACTGACCCAGGACAGACCCAGGACAGCAGACCCAGGACAGCAGACCCAGGACTGACCCAGGACTGACCCAGGACTGACCCAGGACAGCAGACCCAGGACAGCAGACCCAGGACTGACCCAGGACAGCAGACCCAGGACAGCAGACCCAGGACCCGGGACCGACTGGACTCCACGAAACACGTGGGGAAGTTACTTCAATATGACTTTTTCACCTCAATTTTTCCATTTGATGGAAATCCGTCGTGGTGACGGAGAACTTTAATCCCTGCCCTAACCCTATGACCACGGAGCCAAACATGAGCCCCGTCAGGAACAGGACCGCCTTAAAGCAGCGGTAACCTAAGGGGGGGGTTACGCCAAAAAAAAAGAAATCTTCAATTAAGTAAAAAAAAATGGGGGGGGGTTACCATGGTAACCAGCCACACAGGTTATCCAGGGGTTGTACGTAAACTGGCCTAAACATCAAACCCATCAGAGCAGCTCTGTCTGTGAAGTGTCATCACAAAACTCTAGTTCTACAACTCAACACTACATAAATACAATCTGATTGGCTGATGAAAACAGTGGGCGTGGCTGAAACTCACCAAAGAAGCAGTAGATGATGCCGAACAGGCAGCACATGGAGCAGACCACCGCCGGAACCACCTTGTACGGACCGCGGGCGTCCTCGCAGCCGTCCGCCATCGGAGACAACGGCTGAGCCGGCGGCATCTCCAGGGTGGTCGTCATGGCGACAGCGGAGGACCAAGGGGGAGGAGCAAACGCGATCAGGTGAGAGGAGAGCGACCACAAAGGCTATGGAGCAGCCGGACGGACGAGTGGACCTGGAAGAAGAGCGTCGTCATGGTTACAGCCGGACGGACGAGTGGACCTGGAAGAAGAGCGTCGTCATGGTTACAGCCGGACGGACGAGTGGACCTGGAAGAAGAGCGTCGTCATGGTTACAGCCGGACGGACGAGTGGACCTGGAAGAAGAGCGTCGTCATGGTTACAGCCGGACGGACGAGTGGACCTGGAAGAAGAGCGTCGTCATGGTTACAGCCGGACGGACGAGTGGACCTGGAAGAAGAGCGTCGTCATGGTTACAGCCGGACGGACGAGTGGACCTGAAAGAAGAGCGGCGTCATGGTTACAGCCGGATGGATGAGTTCACCTGGAGGACTGGACCAGACTGGACCGGACCAGACTAGACTAGACTAGATTAGACTAGACCAGACTAGACTACATTAGACTAGACTAGACCAGACTAAACTAGACCAGACTAAACTAGAATAGACCAGACTAAACCAGACTAGACTAGACCAGGCTAAACTAGACCAGACTAAACTAGACTAGACCAGACCAGACTAGACTAAACTAGACCAGACTAGACCAGACTAGACTAGACAAGACCAGACTAGACCAGACCAGACCAGACTAGACTAGACCAGACTAAACTAGACCAGACTAGACTAGACTAGACCAGACCAGACTAGACCAGACTAGACTAGACCAGACTAAACTAGACCAGACTAGACCAGACTAGACTAGACCAGACTAGACTAGACCAGACTAGACTAGACCAGACCAGACCAGACCAGACTAGACCAGACTGGACTAGACCAGACTAGACCAGACCAGACCACACTAGACCAGACCAGACCAGACCAGACCAGACTAGACCAGACCAGACCAGACCAGACCAGACCAGACTAGACCAGACTGGACTAGACCAGACCAGACCAGACTAGACCAGACTAGACTAGACCAGACTAAACTAGACCAGACTAGACCAGACCAGACCAGACCAGACTAGACCAGACCAGACTAGACTAGACTAAACTAGACCAGACTAAACTAGACTAGACCAGACCAGACTAGACTGAACTAGACCAGACTACACTAGACTAGACCAGACCAGACTAGACCAGACAAGACTAGACCAGACCAGACTAGACTAGACCAGACCAGACTAAACTAGACCAGACTAGACTAGACTAGACCAGACCAGACTAGACCAGACTAGACCAGACTAGACTAGACCAGACTAAACTAGACCAGACCAGACTAGACCAGACTAGACCAGACTAAACTAGACCAGACTAGACTAGACTAGACTAGACCAGACCAGACCAGACTGGACCAGACTAGACCAGACTAGACTAGACCAGACTAAACTAGACCAGACTAGACCAGACTAGACTAGACCAGACCAGACTAGACTAGACTAGACTAGACCAGACCAGACTAGACCAGACTAGACTAGACCAGACCAGACTAGACTAGACCAGACTAGACTAGACCAGACCAGACCAGACCAGACTAGACCAGACTAGACCAGACTAGACTAGACCAGACCAGACTAGACTAGACCAGACTAGACTAGACCAGACTAAACTAGACCAGACTAGACCAGACTAGACCAGACTAGACTAGACCAGACCAGACCAGACTAGACTAGACTAGACCAGACCAGACCAGACTAGACCAGACTAAACTAGACCAGACCAGACCAGACCAGACTAGACCAGACCAGACCAGACTAGACCAGACTAAACTAGACCAGACCAGACCAGACCAGACTAGACCAGACTAGACTAGACCAGACCAGACTAGACCAGACCAGACCAGACTAGACCAGACCAGACCAGACTAGACCAGACTAAACTAGACCAGACTAGACCAGACTAGACTAGACCAGACCAGACTAGACTAGACTAGACTAGACCAGACCAGACTAGACCAGACTAGACTAGACCAGACCAGACTAGACTAGACCAGACTAGACTAGACCAGACCAGACCAGACTAGACCAGACTAGACTAGACCAGACCAGACTAGACTAGACCAGACTAGACTAGACCAGACTAAACTAGACCAGACTAGACCAGACTAGACTAGACCAGACCAGACCAGACTAGACTAGACTAGACCAGACCAGACCAGACCAGACTAGACCAGACTAAACTAGACCAGACCAGACCAGACCAGACTAGACCAGACCAGACCAGACTAGACCAGACTAAACTAGACCAGACCAGACCAGACCAGACTAGACCAGACTAGACCAGACCAGACCAGACTAGACCAGACTAAACTAGACCAGACCAGACCAGACCAGACCAGACTAGACCAGACCAGACCAGACCAGACCAGACCAGACTAGACTAGACTAGACTAGACTAGACTAGACTAGACTAGACTAGACCAGACCAGACAAGACCAGACAAGACTAGACTAGACTAGACTAGACTAGACTAGACTAGACCAGACCAGACCAGACCAGACTAGACCAGACTAAACTAGACCAGACCAGACCAGACCAGACTAGACCAGACCAGACCAGACTAGACCAGACTAAACTAGACCAGACCAGACCAGACTAGACCAGACTAGACTAGACCAGACCAGACCAGACTAGACCAGACCAGACCAGACTAGACCAGACCAGACCAGACTAGACCAGACTAAACTAGACCAGACCAGACCAGACTAGACCAGACTAGACTAGACTAGACCAGACCAGACCAGACCAGACCAGACCAGACCAGACTAGACTAGACTAGACTAGACTAGACCAGACCAGACCAGACCAGACCAGACTAGACTAGACTAGACTAGACCAGACCAGACTAGACCAGACCAGACCAGACTAGACTAGACTAGACCAGACCAGACCAGTTCAGTTTGTACTTGGTCCTCCTGATGCTGAAAATAAACAGAATCACAAACTTTCAGCAGTTTGACCTGAACTTGATCAGTTTGTTTCGATGTTGTAGAAACTGATGAAAAAAAACAGAATAATGAGTAAAGTGAACAAAAAAAATGGATAAAAATGAACAAATTATCAATAAAATGAACAAAAACAAAGCATCAAAGAAAGTCATAGAAAAATGAACAAAAGAACCAACTTTAACGAAAATCAAAAATGACAAATGAACATATATGATCATATGAGTGTGAACGAAAACAAGAACAAAAACGACGACACATGAAACATGGCAGAGAAACCGTCCGGTGAACCCCGTCCAGTGAAGTCCAGACGTGTGTGCCGTTTCCTCTGAGGGGACAGGGTGAAGTCCTGGATCCGGTGGGTTTCAGAGTGAGGCGGCGCTGGTGTCAGTGGCTCCACCCACAGTGGAAACAGGAGGATTAGAACGGAGGTAAACACCTGTTCCCACGGCAACAGGACAAAAACCACCCAAACATGGACCAGACTGGAGGGTTAGTGTCCAGTCCAGTCACACTGAAACACCTGCAGTCCACACAATAATCACTGCAGTCATCGTTAAAGTCACAAAACGAACAAGATAAAAATGACAAAGATGCAAAAAAAGCTCCAGAAAGACCCCAGACCAAAGCAGATGAAACCTGTCTGACACACAGAGCCACAAGAGGACAGAGACCGAACACACCAAAACAAGGCAACAAAAAGCACGCAACAGCAACAGCAACAGCAACAGAACGTATGTGAAGAAGAAACATGATGAAGACTGAGAGCACGGTGTCAGGATCCCACCAACAGAACCTGCACGTCAGTAACCATCATCAGGTGTTTGCATTCACAGATCTGCTCAGGAACAACCCAAACATGTACATGAAGCCCAAGGATGTGAGGCGTGTGATCATATTTGGTCATCTGTAGTGCTGTTCTTTATCCAGCTGTGGATGAACGGTACAAACAGGTGTTGTGGACGCTTCCATCAGAGCAGCTCGTATTCTTCTGGATGATGACGAAGGCGCCGCTCGCACACGCTCACATCCACCACACACTGCTTCTTCTTCTGTGGTTCTGCACAGTTCACCACCACAACAACACTGTCCTCCCCTGCCCTCCCTCCTGCCCCCCCTGGCCTGCTTCCTGTCTGTTGCCATGACAACGGCGGGATGTTGACAGACGGCCAATGACGGAGCAGTGTGAACTCCCATAGCAACAGCAGAGGAGCCAATCAGCAGGCAGCTCTGTTTCTGTGTGTGTGTGTGTGTGTTCATTCACCATCCTCGTCTGCATTAAACACTAAAAAAAAACACCCACAAATGACTCTGACTCGTCAGTGTTAACCCAAGAACTGAGTCAGATCAGCTCGAACGAACACAACTGCCAGCACAGGTCTGCCCCCCCACCAGCACGGGTCTGCCCCCCCACCAGCACGGGTCTGCCCCCCCACCAGCACGGGTCTGCCCCCCACCACCCATTAGCACGGGTCTGCCCCCCCACCAGCACGGGTCTGCCCCCCCACCGCCCACCAGCACGGGTCTGCCCCCCCCCCACCCATTAGCACGGGTCTGCCCCCCCACCGCCCACCAGCACAGGTCTGCCCCCCCACCACCCATTAGCACGGGTCTGCCCCCCCACCAGCACAGGTCTGCCCCCCCACCGTCCACCAGCACAGGTCTGCCCCCCCACCGCCCATTAGCACGGGTCTGCCCCCCCACCGCCCACCAGCACAGGTCTGCCCCCCCACCACCCATTAGCACGGGTCTGCCCCCCCACCGCCCATCAGCACAGGTCTGCCCCCCCACCAGCACAGGTCTGCCCCCCCACCGTCCACCAGCACAGGTCTGCCCCCCCACCGCCCACCAGCACAGGGCTGCCCCCCCACCGTCCACCAGCACAGGTCTGCCCCCCCCACCGCCCATTAGCACAGGTCTGCCCCCCCACCGTCCACCAGCACAGGTCTGCCCCCCCACCGCCCATCAGCACAGGTCTGCCCCCCCACCGTCCACCAGCACAGGTCTGCCCCCCCACCGCCCACCAGCACAGGGCTGCCCCCCCACCGTCCACCAGCACAGGTCTGCCCCCCCACCGCCCATTAGCACCGGTCTGCCCCCCCACCGCCCACCAGCACAGGTCTGCGCCCCCCCCACCCATTAGCACAGGTCTGCCCCCCCACCAGCACAGGTCTGCCCCCCCACCGTCCACCAGCACAGGTCTGCCCCCCCACCAGCACGGGTCTGCCCCCCCACCGTCCACCAGCACAGGTCTGCCCCCCCACCACCCATTAGCACGGGTCTGCCCCCCCACCGCCCACCAGCACAGGTCTGCCCCCCCCCCACCCATTAGCACAGGTCTGCCCCCCCACCAGCACAGGTCTGCCCCCCCACCGTCCACCAGCACAGGTCTGCCCCCCCACCAGCACAGGTCTGCCCCCCACCGTCCACCAGCACAGGTCTGCCCCCCCACCAGCACGGGTCTGCCCCCCCACCGCCCACCAGCACAGGTCTGCCCCCCCACCACCCATTAGCACAGGTCTGCCCCCCCACCGTCCACCAGCACAGGTCTGCAGGGTTCACATTTGGACTATTTTAAAGGGACAACGGGGTAAAAATATGCAACCCCCCCCCAACACACACACACACACACACACACACAAAAACAATACAAGATGAAAATGATGGAAAAAGATTTCTTTAAAAAAGCCCAAAACAATCCAAGAGGACTGACCATAACACAAGAAGATACACCCCCCCCCCCCCAAAAAAAAAAAAACTACATACAAAACCAACACAGTCATCAGATAAACGAGTGTGTGAAACTAAATGACAACAGTGGAACCAGACAAACACCACCCAGTCTGATTTTACACTATTTTAGTCGTATTTTACACTATTTTAGTCATATTTAACACTATTTTAGTCGTATTTAACACTATTTTAGTCGTATTTAACCCTATTTTACTCGTATTTAACACTATTTTAGTTGTATTTAACCCTATTTTACTCGTATTTAACACTATTTTAGTCGTATTTAACACTATTTTAGTCGTATTTAACACTATTTTAGTCGTATTTAACCCTATTTTACTCGTATTTAACACTATTTTAGTCGTATTTAACACTATTTTAGTCGTATTTAACACTATTTTAGTCGTATTTAACCCTATTTTATTCGTATTTAACACTATTTTAGTTGTATTTAACACTATTTTAGTCTTATTTAACTCTATTTTAGTCGTATTTAACCCTATTTTACTCGTATTTAACACTATTTTAGTCTTATTTAACATATCATACTCTTATTTAACCCTATTTTAGTTGTATTTAACCCTATTTTAGTCATATTTAACACTATTTTAGTTGTATTTAACAATATTTTAGTCTTATTTAACTCTATTTTAGTCGTATTTAACCCTATTTTAGTCATATTTCACAGTATTTTAGTTGTATTTTACAGTATTTTAGTCGTATTTAACAGTATTTTAGTCTTATTTAACTATTTTAGTCGTATTTAACCCTATTTTAGTTGTATTTCACAGTATTTTAGTCGTATTTCACAGTATTTTAGTCGTATTTAACTCTATTTTAGTTGTATTTCACAGTATTTTAGTCGTATTTAATTCTATTTTAGTTGTATTTCACAGTATTTCAGTCATATTTCACAGTATTTTAGTCGTATTTAATTCTATTTTAGTTGTATTTCACAGTATTTCAGTCATATTTCACAGTATTTTAGTCGTATTTAACTCTATTTTAGTTGTATTTCACAGTATTTCAGTCATATTTCACAGTATTTTAGTCGTATTTAACTCTATTTTAGTTGTATTTCACAGTATTTCAGTCATATTTCACAGTATTTTAGTCGTATTTAATTCTATTTTAGTTGTATTTCACAGTATTTCAGTCATATTTCACAGTATTTTAGTCTTATTTAACTCTATTTTAGTCATATTTAACTCTATTTTAGTTGTATTTCACAGTATTTTAGTCGTATTTCACAGTATTTTAGTCGTATTTAACTCTATTTTAGTTGTATTTCACAGTATTTCAGTCATATTTCACAGTATTTTAGTCGTATTTAACTCTATTTTAGTTGTATTTCACAGTATTTTAGTCGTATTTCACAGTATTTTAGTCATATTTAACTCTATTTTAGTTGTATTTCACAGTATTTTAGTCGTATTTCACAGTATTTTAGTCGTATTTAACTCTATTTTAGTTGTATTTCACAGTATTTTAGTCGTATTTCACAGTATTTTAGTCGTATTTAACTCTATTTTAGTTGTATTTCACAGTATTTCAGTCATATTTCACAGTATTTTAGTCGTATTTAACTCTATTTTAGTTGTATTTCACAGTATTTTAGTCGTATTTCACAGTATTTTAGTCATATTTAACTCTATTTTAGTTGTATTTCACAGTATTTCAGTCATATTTCACAGTATTTTAGTCGTATTTAACCCTATTTCAGTCATATTTCACAGTATTTTAGTCGTATTTAACTCTATTTTAGTTGTATTTCACAGTATTTTAGTCGTATTTCACAGTATTTTAGTCGTATTTAACTCTATTTTAGTTGTATTTCACAGTATTTCAGTCATATTTCACAGTATTTTAGTCGTATTTAACCCTATTTTAGTCGTATTTCACAGTATTTTAGTCGTATTTAACTCTATTTTAGTTGTATTTCACAGTATTTCAGTCATATTTCACAGTATTTTAGTCGTATTTAACTCTATTTTAGTTGTATTTCACAGTATTTCAGTTATATTTCACAGTATTTTAGTCGTATTTAATTCTATTTTAGTTGTATTTCACAGTATTTCAGTCATATTTCACAGTATTTTAGTCTTATTTAACTCTATTTTAGTCATATTTAACTCTATTTTAGTTGTATTTCACAGTATTTTAGTCGTATTCACAGTATTTTAGTCGTATTAACTCTATTTTAGTTGTATTTCACAGTATTTCAGTCATATTTCACAGTATTTTAGTCGTATTTAACTCTATTTTAGTTGTATTTCACAGTATTTTAGTCGTATTTCACAGTATTTTAGTCATATTTAACTCTATTTTAGTTGTATTTCACAGTATTTTAGTCGTATTTCACAGTATTTTAGTCGTATTTAACTCTATTTTAGTTGTATTTCACAGTATTTTAGTCGTATTTCACAGTATTTTAGTCGTATTTAACTCTATTTTAGTTGTATTTCACAGTATTTCAGTCATATTTCACAGTATTTTAGTCGTATTTAACTCTATTTTAGTTTTATTTCACAGTATTTTAGTCGTATTTCACAGTATTTTAGTCATATTTAACTCTATTTTAGTTGTATTTCACAGTATTTCAGTCATATTTCACAGTATTTTAGTCGTATTTAACCCTATTTCAGTCATATTTCACAGTATTTTAGTCGTATTTAACTCTATTTTAGTTGTATTTCACAGTATTTTAGTCGTATTTCACAGTATTTTAGTCGTATTTAACTCTATTTTAGTTGTATTTCACAGTATTTCAGTCGTATTTAACTCTATTTTAGTCGTATTTAACCCTATTTTAGTCGTATTTCACAGTATTTTAGTCGTATTTAACTCTATTTTAGTTGTATTTCACAGTATTTCAGTCATATTTCACAGTATTTTAGTCGTATTTAACCCTATTTTAGTCGTATTTCACAGTATTTTAGTCGTATTTAACCCTATTTTAGTCGTATTTCACAGTATTTTAGTCGTATTTAACTCTATTTTAGTTGTATTTCACAGTATTTTAGTCGTATTTCACAGTATTTTAGTCGTATTTAACTCTATTTTAGTTGTATTTCACAGTATTTCAGTCATATTTCACAGTATTTTAGTCGTATTTAACTCTATTTTAGTTGTATTTCACAGTATTTTAGTCGTATTTCACAGTATTTTAGTCATATTTAACTCTATTTTAGTTGTATTTCACAGTATTTCAGTCATATTTCACAGTATTTTAGTCGTATTTAACCCTATTTCAGTCATATTTCACAGTATTTTAGTCGTATTTAACTCTATTTTAGTTGTATTTCACAGTATTTTAGTCGTATTTCACAGTATTTTAGTCGTATTTAACTCTATTTTAGTTGTATTTCACAGTATTTTAGTCGTATTTCACAGTATTTTAGTCGTATTTAACTCTATTTTAGTCGTATTTAACCCTATTTTAGTCGTATTTCACAGTATTTTAGTCGTATTTAACTCTATTTTAGTTGTATTTCACAGTATTTCAGTCATATTTTAGGCAGATTTGACCATATTTTCTGATCTAATCTGGTTTTTCTTCTGGTCTACGGTTGGTCTCAGTTTTCCCTAACCCTAAACTAGTCCCCTCCCTCCTCTGTCTCCGTGGTAACGGCGGGCTGCTGGGCGGCGGCCTGTCACCGTGGAGCTGCCAGCTCTGGTTTCCAGGAGATGGAGGGAGGGAGGGGCTTGGCGTCAGTCGATAACCTGCACGTGTCAATCAATAAGCAGCTGCTGTTGCCGTGGAAACATGACTGAGGTGACGACAGTGTCACATGACTCCAACATGAAAACACTGATCGCATTTAGATTTTTTTTATATTAGACAAATTTAGAAATGTACAAAATAATCCAAAATATGTGTTTGACTGTTTTTTATTTAGTTAGTTTTGAATAATTTTCTACATTTCTTTGCTGTTTTGTTCTTTTTCTGTTTTCTTGCCTATGTTCAAAATGTTCTGTTATTCATTTTTGTTCAATGAAAATGAACATTATTAATTCTATTAATATTATTACTCTATATTTATATTATTAACCACCAGTACTGGCCTCTCCTTTTAGCGCTTCTATATTTTAAAAAATGATCAGAAATGACCAAAAATAATCAACAAAATGCGTCAAAACAACCAAATATGATCAGTATGCCTGAGCAGCACCCCCCCACCACCACCACCATGAATATCAATCTCAGCGCTGAAAAAGCCTGTTACCCCTGAACGCCTCATCAGCCTGGAAACATGTGGATGCACGTGCACAAATAACCCATGATCCTCTCTGTTCACCCTGTGGTCACATGGTGCAGCACCGCTCATTCATTGGCCCAATTATCCGCAGCTCAACAGGGCCCCGGCGCCTGGACCCGGGTCTGTGTCCAGGTCCGGGTCCTGGTCCCGTGGTTTATTTGAAGACCACGACTGCAGGAAAATCAGCAAAACCACGACCGGAATCCAGTGACGGTGACCAGCGGGTCCAGTTCAGGACCCACATTCAGCCCCAAACCATCCAAAGTCCAATACAGTTCAGTTCCACGAAGACAAACACGGACGTTCACCGACGATCCTTTCAAACCACCAACGAATATGAGCGACAGGAAGGACACAACAGTGGAGCTGCACATCATGTTTCTGAAGTTTCTCTTTTTTTTTGTTCATGTTTCTGTTGGTTTTGGTCGTGTTTGTCTTTTTTTTACTCATTTCTGTTCATTTTGGTCGTGTTTCTCCGTTCTTAACCTCGTTTATAGGTGATTATCTGATTATCTGACTGGTCTGACCCACTTCAGCTCATCGGTCTGGAAATAAAAACATGAATAACCTGAGGTGTTTTCATATAATCAGAGGAATTGGACCAAAGTTCGACCTGTTCTTAAATGTTTGGTGTGTTTGTACGATTAAAGTTATAAAGAAACTGAGACGGAACTGATGTTTGATTTTTCAGATTTACAAAAAGAAACTTAATATTTTCATTCTGTATTTTAACATTTTTCACATGAAAACAAAGACAAAATGTGAGATTATATTCTATAGTTTATTGTGTCATGATTGTCCTGGTTCTGGTCCTGGTCCTGGTCCACTTTAGATCATATTGGTGTCAATGTGGAACCTGAACTGAACTCTCTTATATTCTAAAGGGAAGTGGACTCTGGTTCTGGTACCGTGTCTTTAGTGGGTTGGACCGGACCCCTGTGGCGGGCCAGTTTTGGTCCACGTGCCGTATGTTGGACCCCTGTGGTTGAAAATAATCGGCGGTGCAGCTTTAACGCGTCACTCAAAACCTAAACCGACATCTACAGCATCAGAGGATCAACGTCCAACAGGGTCTGAGACACTGAGCGGACGCATCCACAGGAACCTGTCGCCCCTGGCGACCGCATCAGCACCTGTCACCCCTGGCGACCGCATCAGCACCTGTCGCCCCTGGCGACCGCATCAGCACCTGTCGCCCCTGGCGACCGCATCAGCACCTGTCGCCCCTGGCGACCGCATCAGCACCTGTCGCCCCTGGCGACCGCATCAGCACCAGCCCAACACCGTTTTTAGGACCACATATGAAAGTGGTGTGGGTCAGATTTACTTTATTCTCTTCTGAGGACAGAAAAAAATGAGCAAAATAAAATAAAAAAGAAACAACATCAACAAAAATGGGGAGAAAAAACTGTAAACATGAACAAAATAAGCACAGAAACAGAACATGAAGTTCAGCTGCACATGTGTGAGTGCAGTTCTCCACAGGTCTGGAACATCTGAATACATCTGAGCACAATTTAGTCAAGTGTTCAAAACTGTTTAATTTAATGATATTTAACACAAACACATCTGAAAAACAGCCATCCATCCATCCATCCATCCCTCCATCCATCCATCCATCCATCCATCCATCTCTCCATCCGGGTCAGACAGACTCAAAACATGACCTGAATTCACGCACCACAGTCCGGCCTCAGACCCACCCGTGTCGAACCTCCCCCCACCACCACCACCACCGGATCCCAGTCCCAGTAAAAGCACCGAACCCGACCCCCGGCTGTTGGACACACACACACACACACACACACACACACACACACACACACACACACACACACACACACAGGTGCGTGCGTCAGTCTCAGACAATAGAGCCGCACAGTGCGCATTAATCCGCACTCACCATCATCATCTCCCGCAGATGGACGCGCCTGGTCCGGTTCACATGTCGGTGGAAGGGGGGGGCTCCGAACCGAAACCACCGACTGTTTCACGGCTTTTCACATCCCAGATCACCGGAGCGTCGTGCGCGTCCGTGCGGAGCTCCGCGTCTCCAGACCCGGACCGGACCGGACCGGACCGGACTAGCGCTCCTCCTCCATAGAGGCCGAGAGCAGAAGAAGAACAGACTTAACCCGGGTTACTGAGCCGAACCGGGCCGTTCAGGTCCGGATGGGTGAACGGACGGATGCCGCTCTCATTTCCACGGCGCGTGGGATGAAGAAGAAGAAGAAGAAGAGGCCTCCGCCGAAAGAAGTAGCACCAGTCTGAGCTGCACGCGCAGGCACGGAAACAGTGGAGCGACCCCGACCGACAGGAAGAACTGCGCATGCGCTGTGGATGGACCACAGCCTCTGTGAACTGAACATGACACATTCAATTCGAAAAGCAGAAGCACCTCCGCCAAGGCCGATCAGGGGTCCATGCCCCCCCCATCACCACCAAATATCATCTTTTTTGTTTTTTTGCACTGAAATGAAGTATCTGAATTGTTTGTCTCTGAATTCAACTATGTTTATAAATTCAGAATAAAAAAAATTCAGATGCAATAAATTCAAGTGCAAAAATTCAGATACTTAATTTCAGTGCAAAACAAAAAACAAACAAAAAAAAAAAAACAGTGCCAGACATTCAATGGCTGTTAGAATTCAAACTCTGATGACACAGATTTACTTCCATAATCGAACGAAATGTAATAAAACAAACCAAATAAAAGTAGATGAGGGTCAAAGTTCACACCTGCAGCGTTACCTGATCAGTAGAACTGTTTGAATGAATGACAGGAACACAGCGAAAGAATAAAAGACAAATAAAAGCTGCTGTTTGTCAGACCTGGGAGTCCCAGCTGGAAACACAGCAGTTATCAGCTGGCAATCAAACCACTGGACTCTCAGACTGTCAATCAAACCACTGGACTGTCAGACTGTCAATCAAACCACTGGACTGTCAGACTGTCAATCAAACCACTGGACTGTCAGACTGTCAATCAAACCACTGGACTGTCAGACTGTCAATCAAACCACTGGACTGTCAGACTGTCAATCAAACCACTGGACTGTCAGACTGTTAACTGAAGTTGTCAGTCAGCTGTTCTCTAACACTACATTCACCCATAGTTCATTCATATGATATTTTATGTCAACAAACCCCCCCCCCCCAAAAAAAAAAAAAAATCTGACTGGAGCATGAAGATCTAAAAGTAAAAGTCCATATTTGATTAATAAATACTGTGTATGTTTCTTCATTTTTAATCCATGAAGCTCACACCGAGGCCTCGTTAGTAAAAGCCTTTATTTACTCACTTTTACAAAAATAAACATGTCCAAGCGTACGTTCAGCTCCATTCTGCCCTTTAAATGATCTGTGTGTGTGTGTGTGTGTGTGTGTGTGTGTTTAAATGACATGGATTAGATGTGGAAGTCTGGGCATCCCTGCTTAGACTGTTACCCCCGCGACCCGGCCCCGGATAAGCGGAAGAAAATGGATGGATGGATGGATTAGATGTGTGTGTTCTCAGTAGCACATAAAAATATAAAATGTAAAATAGATTCAGATACAGGATACGCTCACAGCAGCACATATTAGAAAAAACACTAAAGCAGATAAAAAAAACAACAACTATATTTAGCAGCAAAAATCCTATTTTAAATGAAAAGAGCGTTCTTTTCTTTAAGGATTTGGGTTCAAATATCTACAGAAAATTTGCCTAATAATTATATTATTTTTAAAAAAACCCATATGATGTTGGAGCTGTCAGCATCACATTAGAACCAAACTCTACATGAACGGTATTAAATGACACTGCAAAAATGATGATTAAAGTGACATAAATACAAACGGTGTATTTAAAGGAACATGATGCATGCGCTGATCTGTGATGAGTATTATTATTAGATTATTATCTTGAACAGTTTCAGCTTATTTTTGTTCATTTTGTTGATTATTTAATATAATTATCTTGAAAAAAAAAAGAGCTGAAATTAAAATTTTTCAGAAAACTATCTCGTTCATTTGGAAAAACAAAGCCAATTTTTTAAAAACGTATTTTATATTGTTTTATGAAAAAATAAAAATTCGGCTCTGTTTTTACAAGATAATTATCTCATTAATTCAGAAAAACAGAGCCAAATTTTTTTTCAACTTATTTTTTTTCTCGTAATTACGAGATAATTATCTCGTTAATTTGGAAAAACAGAGCCGAATTTTTTTTTTTTGCGTGAATGCAATATGCCTCTGTACTTTTTTTTACAGAAACCATCTATTGAGCTGCACTGTACTGCTCTATGCCCCGCCCACTTCCACCCCCCACCCCGGGCCTAGGCAGACCACTACATTAATGTGTTATTTTTATTAATAGTAGTCGTAGTAATAGTAATATTAGTATTATTAGATTATTAGATTATTATTTTTAAATTTCACAGCTGTTTTTTTACAAAACCATCCATTGAACTGCACTGTACTGCTCTAAGCCCCGCCCACTTCAGAGCCCCCTCAGGTTCTGGACGTTTGGCCACGCCCCCTCAGGATCTGGGCGCTTGGCCACGCCCCCTCAGGCTCTGGACAGGAAGCGCAGGTTGATGGGGGCGGAGGGAATGAGCAGGGTTCTGGTTTTGGGCTCCACGGTGCCGGCGCCATCTGCAGGACGGAGCTGATAGTGTTGAACCAACTGCAAAAGAACAGCACAGTTTATTCTGACGGCCGCCACAGTTTCCGTTTGTTGATCCATGGTTCAGACTACAGTCATTATGGGATGTTGTTATGGTTGCTATAGTTTCCGTGGTTCAGACTAAACAGTTCTGAACTTGTTTGTTGGATTCAGTCAGATCTGTCGTTCAGTTATACACGACACAAACCAACAAGAAACAGAGCTAAGCTAACGGGCTAAGCTAACTGAGCTAAGCTAACAGAGGGGATTAGTGAGGGGCGTGTCCTGTTGTTTCCTAGTGATGGGCGTGTCCTGTCGTTGCCTAGCGACAGGCGGTCCACTGGACCTGTCACTCACCCTGGACAGAGCCAAGTACATCTCCAACTCCGCCACTCGCTTCCCGACACACGCTCGAACTCCGACGCCGAAGGGGATGAAGCTGTAGGGGTGGTGCCGGAAGGAGCCGGGTGAGGCCCCGCCTCTGGGCGAAGCCCCGCCTCCGGGCGTACGAAGCCAACGCTCCGGGACGAAGCTCTCGGCGTTGACGAACTCGGCTTCGTCGTGAAGGACGGCGTAATGACACAGATGGAACTGAGTCTGAGCAGAAACAGACGGAACGTTTCAGACCACAGTGGGGGGGGTTCATTCATGGGGTTATGTCATGGCTCACTTTGACCGGTTTCCATCATGCGGTTGCTTATTTGATCCTTTTTTACTTGATTTTGGTAAATCTTTTGCTTATTTTTTCCACATTATTTCTTATTTTGTACATTTTTCTATTTGTTTTTGTTCATTTTATTTTTTTTTTACCTTCTTTGGGAACCAGTATCCGTCCAGGATCACCTCATTCTCTGAAACAAATCGTCCGTTTCCAGGAACGACAGGATAAAGGCTGAAGGAAAAGGAAACAGACGATTAATAAACAACAGGATAAAGCTGAAGGAAAAGGAAACAGACGATTAATAAACGACAGGAAAAAGGCTGAAGGAAAAGGAAACAGACGATTAATAAACGACAGGATAAAGGCTGAAGGAAAAGGAAACAGACGATTAATAAACGACAGGATAAAGGCTGAAGGAAAAGGAAACAGACGATTAATAAACAACAGGATAAAAGCTGAAGGAAAAGGAAACAGACGATTAATAAACGACAGGAAAAAGGCTGAAGGAAAAGGAAACAGACGATTAATAAACGACAGGAAAAAGGCTGAAGGAAAAGGAAACAGACGATTAATAAACGACAGGAAAAAGGCTGAAGGAAAAGGAAACAGACGATTAATAAACGACAGGAAAACGGGAAATTACAGGAGACTGAAGTTTAACACATTGAAATCCTTTGGTGGGTGGGACCGGACCCTGTGGTGGGTGGGACCGGACCCTGTGGTGGGTGGGACCGGACCCTGTGGTGGGTGGGATTGGACTGCACCCTGTTGCCCCCCCCCTCCCCCCTCACCGCAGCGTCTCCTTGATGACGGCCTTCAGGTAGGGCATCTGGGTCAGGTCTTGGGTGGTGGGTTCTCTCCGGTCCGGACAAACCGAGTCCACCTCCTGGTACAGCCGGTCCTGGACCCTCTGGTCCCGGGCCAAGTGGTACAAGGACCAGGACAAGGTGTTGGAGGTCTGGGACCGGGACAGGACAGAAGAAACACAAAGTGGACGGACTGTTTTTCACACTTGAATGTTTTTTCACTCAAACTCAGAAGGTGTTCCTCACTCACAGGAAAAGCTCAGACTGGTTTCCACATGAAACAGGGTTCACCGCACACACGTCACACAAACGGGGCCTTTCTATTGGTCCTCACCGTGTCCACGCCCCCCAGCAGCAGCTCGGTGACGCTGATGGACACCTCGGCTCGGCTCAGTTTGTCCGAGGACAGCAGGTAGGACAGGTACATCCCCTCCGACACTTGGCCGCCGCTCACCTGACCTTCCATCTCCGACACTCGCCGGTCGATGAGGGACTGAGCTGGGACGCCAAAGACGGAGACGGAAAACACCCATGAGACGCCGGAGACGACCGGGACGAGCATCGGCGTCCGTAACGGGACCCCCCCGTCCTACCTACGTCGTAGAGGTCGTCCCAGGCCCGGACGAAGCGCGTCCAAAACGGGAGGACGCGGCGGGTCCAACGCGGAAGCAGGACGACCACCTCCGACAGCGTCAGCATGGAGTTAACGGCAGAGATGAAGCGAAGAGTGTCCTGAGGAATGTCCTCCTGAAGACAACCCAGACGAGTCTCAAACAGGATGGACGAGATACCTGCAGGACACACGACAAGATGGACCAGGGGTGGACACCAAGAGGTGGACAGAGGGTGGACACCAAGAGGTGGACACCAAGAGGTGGACAGAGGGTGGACACCAAGAGGTGGACAGAGGGTGGACACAAAAAGATGGACCAAGGGTGGACACCAAGAGGTGGACAGAGGGTGGACACCAAGAGGTGGACAGAGGGTGGACACAAAAAGATGGACCAATGGTGGACACCAAGAGGTGGACGAAAAATGAATGAAAGAATGAAGAGAAGAAGCAAATCTGATGGAAAAGTGGAAGGAAATAATGAAGAAAATGAACCAAATGGAACCAAAACAAAATAAACATTAATTAAAACAATGAAAGAAAGAAATTTAAAGTTTAAAAAAAGAACAATATCAACAAAATGGAGAAAAAAAGACGAAAAATGAACAGAATGAACAAAAATGAGGAAAATAATCAGACATGAAAAATGACAGAACAGTCACCAAAGGTTGGACTGGACTGTGGACCAGAACCAGAACCACAACCACAACCACAACCAGAAGCACAACCAGAACCGGGCCTCTCACCTTTAAAGACCAGAACCGGACCTCTAGAACCGGACCTCTAGAACCGGACCTCTAGAACCGGGCCTCTAAAACCGGACTTCTAGAACCGGGCCTCTAGAACCGGGCCTCTAGAACCGGACCTCTAGAACCGGACTTCTAGAACCGGGCCTCTAGAACCGGACTTCTAGAACCGGACTTCTAGAACCGGGCCTCTAGAACCGGACCTCTAGAACCGGACTTCTAGAACCGGGCCTCTAGAACCGGACTTCTAGAACCGGACTTCTAGAACCGGGCCTCTAGAACCGGGCCTCTAGAACCGGACCTCTAGAACCGGACTTCTAGAACCGGGCCTCTAGAACCGGGCCTCTAGAACCGGACTTCTAGAACCGGACCTCTAGAACCGGACCTCTCACCTTCGAAGCCAAACTTGTACAGTTCTGCGGTGACGTCAGACACCGTGGTCCGGTCCGGACTGCGGTTCCGGAGGTCCTGGATCCGCCTGAGCAGGTCCGACACCACCTGGTGCAGGACGGGGGCGAAGGCCGCCGCCTCCCGGGGCTTCAGCATCCTGGGGTTGAGGGCGCTCCGGATCCGGTACCACTCCGGTCCGGTACTGGAACGGTAAAGAGGGTCAGGGTTAAAGGTGAATGAGTCCTGACCCGTGACCCGGGTCCACGTGGACCGGCGGTACTCACTCCACGTGCAGACCGTAGGCCTGCCCCCTCAGGTCCCGGTACTCCTTCCAATGGGGGAGCGGGGCTCGAACCGGGTACCGGCCCTCCTGCCGGATCACCTGGGCGATCAGGTCCGCCGAGGCCACGTTGACCATGTCGAAGGGTCCGAACCTGCTGCGCCACATGGGCCCGTACAGGGCCTTCTGGACCCCCTGGAGGACGGACAGGGGGCGGGGTTAGTGAGGGGGCGGGGTTAGTGACATCTAGTGGCTGAGGATTACACCCACCTTAGTCCACTCTGTCCCCTAGAGCCCCCCAGACCCCAGACCTCCTCCTGTCCCCCCAGACCTCCTCAGACCTCCTCAGACCACCTCCTGTCCCCCCAGACCTCTTCAGACCTCCTCCTGTCCCCCCAGACCTCCTCAGACCTCCTCCTGTCCCCCAGACCTCTTCAGACCTCCTCAGACCTCCTTCTGTCCCCCCAGACCTCCTCCTGTCCCCCCAGACCTCTTCAGACCTCCTCAGACCTCCTCCTGTCCCCCCAGAC